>NC_054493.1:3723226-3740726 GCF_017639515.1 Carcharodon carcharias | reverse complement strand
CCAGACAGCGGAGAACTGGTCCCCGAGAGAGAGATAGAGAGAGAGGAGTTAGTGTCCGAGCGGTCAGTGATACCCAGACAGCGGAGAACTGGTCACGGAGAGAGAGACAGAGAGAGAGGAGTTAGTGTCCCAGCGGTCAGTGATACCCAGACAGTGGAGAACTGGTCCCAGAGAGAGAGACAGAGAGAGAGAGAGAGGAGTTAGTGTCCGAGCGGTCAGTGATACCCAGGCAACGGAGAACTGGTCCCAGAGAGAGAGACAGAGAGAGAGGATTTAGTGTCCGAGCGGTTAGTGATACCCAGACAGCGGAGAACTGGTCCCCGAGAGAGCCACAGAGAGTGGAGATAGTGTCCGAGCGGTCAGTGATACCCAGAGAGCGGAGAACTGGTCACGAGAGAGAAACAGAGAGAGAGGAGTTAGTGTCCGAGCGGTCAGTGATACCCAGACAGCGGAGAACTGGTCCCGAGAGAGAGAGAGAGAGAGAGAGACAGAGAGGAGTGAGTGTCCGAGCGGTCATTGATACCCAGGCAGCAGAGAACTGGTCCCAGAGAGAGACAGAGAGAGAGGATTTAGTGTCCGAGCGGTCAGTGATACCCAGACAGCGGAGAACTGGTCCCCGAGAGAGCCACAGAGAGTGGAGATAGTATCCGAGCGGTCAATGATACCCAGACAGCGGAGAACTAGTCACGAGAGAGAGACAGAGAGAGAGGAGTTAGTGTCCGAGCGGTCAGTGATACCCAGACAGCGGAGAACTGGTCCTGGAGAGAGAGAGAGAGAGAGACAGAGAGGAGTGAGTGTCCGAGCGGTCATTGATACCCAGGCAGCAGAGAACTGGTCCCGGAGAGAGACAGAGAGAGAGGAGTTAGTGTCCGAGCGGTCAGTGATACCCAGACAGCGGAGAACAGGTCCCCGAGAGAGAGACAGGGAGAGAGGAATTAGTGTCCGAGCGGTCAATGATACCAAGACAGCGGAGAACTGGTCCCGGAGAGAGAGACAGGGAGAGAGGAGTTAGTGTCCGAGCGGTCAGTGATACCCAGACAGCGGAGAACTGGTCCCCGAGAGAGAGACAGAGAGAGGGAGGAGTTAGTGTCCGAGCGGTCAGTGATACCCAGACAGCGGAGAACTGGTCCCCGAGAGAGAGACAGAGAGAGAGAGGAGTTAGTGTCCGAGCGGTCAGTGATACCCAGACAGCGGAGAACTGGTCCCGGAGAGAGAGACAGAGAGAGAGGAGTTAGTGTCCCAGCGGTCAGTGATACCCAGACAGTGGAGAACTGGTCCCAGAGAGAGAGAGACAGAGAGAGAGAGAGAGAGGAGTTAGTGTCCGAGCGGTCAGTGATACCCAGGCAACGGAGAACTGGTCCCAGAGAGAGACAGAGAGAGAGGATTTAGTGTCCGAGCGGTCAGTGATACCCAGACAGCGGAGAACTGGTCCCCGAGAGAGCCACAGAAAGTGGAGATAGTGTCCGAGTGGTCAGTGATACCCAGACAGCGGAGAACCGGTCACGAGAGAGAGACAGAGAGAGAGGAGTTAGTGTCCGAGCGGTCAGTGATACCCAGACAGCGGAGAACTGGTCCCAGAGAGAGAGAGAGAGAGAGAGACAGAGAGGAGTGAGTGTCCAAGCGGTCATTGATACCCAGGCAGCAGAGAACTGGTCCCAGAGAGAGACAGAGAGAGAGGATTTAGTGTCCGAGCGGTCAGTGATACACAGACAGCGGAAAACTGGTCCCCGAGAGAGACAGAGAGGAGTTAGTGTCCGAGCGGTCACTAATACCCAGACAGCAGAGAACTGGTCCCCAAGAGAGAGACAGAGAGAGAGGAGTTAGTGGCCTAGTGGTCAGTGATACCCAGGCAGCGGAGAACTGGTTCCGAGAGAGAGAGTAGGAGAGAGAGAGGTGTTAGTGGCCGAGCGCTCAGTGATACCCAGTCAGCGGAGAACTGGTCCCGGAGAGAGAGACAGAGAGAGAGAGGAGTTAGTGTCCGAGCGGTCAGTGATACCCAGACAGCGGAGAACTGGTCCCCGAGAGAGACAGAGAGGAGTTAGTGTCCGAGCGGTCACTGATACCCAGACAGCAGAGAACTGGTCCCCGAGAGAGAGACAGAGAGAGAGGAGTTAGTGGCCTAGTGGTCAGTGATACCCATGCAGCGGAGAACTGGTCTCGAGAGAGAGACAGAGAGAGAGGAGTTAGTGTCCGAGCGGTCAGTGATACCCAGACAGCGGAGAACTGGTCCCGGAGAGAAAGACAGAGAGAGAGGAGTTAGTGTCCGAGCAGTCAGTGATACCCAGAGAGCGGAGAACTGGTCCCAGAGAGAGACAGAGAGAGAGAGGAGTTAGTGTCCGAGCGGTCAGTGATACCCAGACAGGGGAGAACTGGGCCCAGAGAGAGAGAGACAGAGAGAGAGAGGTGTTTGTGTCCGAGCGGTCAGTGAAACCCAGACAGCGGAGAACTGGTCACAGAGAGACAGAGAGAGAGAGGAGTTAGTGTCCGAGCGGTCAGTGATACCCAGACAGCGGAGAACTGGTCCCGGAGAGAGAGAGAGAGACAGAGAGTGAGAGGAGTTAGTGTGCGAGCGGTCAGTGATACCCAGACAGCGGAAAACTGGTCCCGGAGAGAGAGACAGAGAGAGAGGAGTTAGTGTCCGAGCGGTCAGTGATACCCAGACAGCGGAGAACTGGTCCCAGAGAGAGACAGAGAGAGAGAGGAGTTAGTGTGCGTGCGGTCAGTGGTACCCAGACAGCGGAGAACTGGTCCCTGAGAGAGCCACAGAGAGTGGAGATAGTGTCCGAGCGGTCAATGATACCCAGGCAGCGAGGAACTGGTCCCAGAGAGAGAGAGACAGAGAGAGAGCAGTTAGAGTCCGAGCGGTCAGTGATACCCAAACAGTGGAGAACTGGTCCCAGAGAGAGAGAGACAGAGAGAGAGAGTAGTTAGTGTCCGAGCGGTCAGTGATACCCAGACAGAGGAGGACTGGTCCCCGAGAGAGACAGAGAGACAGAGGAGTTAGTGTCCGAGCGGTCAATGATACCCAGACAGCGGAGAACCTGTCCCAGAGAGAGAGAGACAGAGAGAGAGAGGAGTTAGTGTCCGATCGGTCAGTGATACCCAGGCAGCGGAGAACTGGTCCCCAAGAGAGACAGAGAGAGAGGAGATAGTGTCCGAGCGGTCAGTGATACCCAGACAGCGGAGAACAGATCCCAGAGAGAGAGAAAGAGAGAGAGAGGAGTTAGTGTCTGAGCGGTCAGTGATACCCAGACAGAGGAGGACTGGTCCCCGAGAGAGACGGAGAGAGGGAGGAGTTGGTGTCCGAGCGGTCAATGATACCCAGACAGCGGAGAACTTGTCCCAGAGAGAGAGAGACAGAGAGAAAGGAGTTAGTGTCCGAGCGGTCAGTGATACCCAGACAGCGGAGAACTGGTCCCAGAGAGAGAGAGACAGAGTGGAGTTAGTGTCCGAGCGGTCAGTGATACCCAGACAGCGGAGAACTGGTCCCCAAGAGAGACAGAGAGAGAGGAGATAGTGTCCGAGCATTCAGTGATACCCAGAGAGCGGAGAACTGGTCCCCGAGAGAGACAGAGAGAGAGGAATTAGTGTCCGATCGGTCAGTGATACCCAGACAGCGGAGAACTCATCCCCGAGAGAGAGACAGAGAGAGAGGAGTTAGTGTCCGAACAGTCAGTGATACCCAGACAGCGGAGAACTGGTCCCCGAGAGAGAGAGACAGAGAGAGAGAGACAGAGGATTTGGTGTCCGAGCGGTCAGTGATACCCAGACAGCGGAGAACTGGTCCCGGAGAGAGAGACAGAGAGAGAGAGAGTAGTTAGTGCCCGAGCGGTCAGTGATACCCAGACTGCGGAGAACTGGTCCCAGAGAGAGACAGAGAGAGAGGAGTTAGTGTCCGAGCGGTCAGTGATACCCAGACAGAGGAGGACTGGTCCCCGAGAGAGACAGAGAGACAGAGGAGTTAGTGTCCGAGCGGTCAATGATACCCAGACAGCGGAGAACCTGTCCCAGAGAGAGAGAGACAGAGAGAGAGAGGAGTTAGTGTCCGATCGGTCAGTGATACCCAGGCAGCGGAGAACTGGTCCCCAAGAGAGACAGAGAGAGAGGAGATAGTGTCCGAGCGGTCAGTGATACCCAGATAGCGGAGAACAGATCCCAGAGAGAGAGAAAGAGAGAGAGAGGAGTTAGTGTCTGAGCGGTCAGTGATACCCAGACAGAGGAGGACTGGTCCCCGAGAGAGACGGAGAGAGGGAGGAGTTGGTGTCCGAGCGGTCAATGATACCCAGACAGCGGAGAACTTGTCCCAGAGAGAGAGAGACAGAGAGAAAGGAGTTAGTGTCCGAGCGGTCAGTGATACCCAGACAGCGGAGAACTGGTCCCCGAGAGAGCCACAGAAAGTGGAGATAGTGTCCGAGTGGTCAGTGATACCCAGACAGCGGAGAACCGGTCACGAGAGAGAGACAGAGAGAGAGGAGTTAGTGTCCGAGCGGTCAGTGATACCCAGACAGCGGAGAACTGGTCCCAGAGAGAGAGAGAGAGAGACAGACAGAGAGGAGTGAGTGTCCAAGCGGTCATTGATACCCAGGCAGCAGAGAACTGGTCCCAGAGAGAGACAGAGAGAGAGGATTTAGTGTCCGAGCGGTCAGTGATACACAGACAGCGGAAAACTGGTCCCCGAGAGAGACAGAGAGGAGTTAGTGTCCGAGCGGTCACTAATACCCAGACAGCAGAGAACTGGTCCCCAAGAGAGAGACAGAGAGAGAGGAGTTAGTGGCCTAGTGGTCAGTGATACCCAGGCAGCGGAGAACTGGTTCCGAGAGAGAGAGTAGGAGAGAGAGAGGTGTTAGTGGCCGAGCGCTCAGTGATACCCAGTCAGCGGAGAACTGGTCCCGGAGAGAGAGACAGAGAGAGAGAGGAGTTAGTGTCCGAGCGGTCAGTGATACCCAGACAGCGGAGAACTGGTCCCCGAGAGAGACAGAGAGGAGTTAGTGTCCGAGCGGTCACTGATACCCAGACAGCAGAGAACTGGTCCCCGAGAGAGAGACAGAGAGAGAGGAGTTAGTGGCCTAGTGGTCAGTGATACCCATGCAGCGGAGAACTGGTCTCGAGAGAGAGACAGAGAGAGAGGAGTTAGTGTCCCAGCGGTCAGTGATAGCCAGACAGCGGAGAACTGGTCCCGGAGAGAAAGACAGAGAGAGAGGAGTTAGTGTCCGAGCAGTCAGTGATACCCAGAGAGCGGAGAACTGGTCCCAGAGAGAGACAGAGAGAGAGAGGAGTTAGTGTCCGAGCGGTCAGTGATACCCAGACAGGGGAGAACTGGGCCCAGAGAGAGAGAGACAGAGAGAGAGAGGTGTTTGTGTCCGAGCGGTCAGTGAAACCCAGACAGCGGAGAACTGGTCACAGAGAGACAGAGAGAGAGAGGAGTTAGTGTCCGAGCGGTCAGTGATACCCAGACAGCGGAGAACTGGTCCCGGAGAGAGAGAGAGAGACAGAGAGTGAGAGGAGTTAGTGTGCGAGCGGTCAGTGATACCCAGACAGCGGAAAACTGGTCCCGGAGAGAGAGACAGAGAGAGAGGAGTTAGTGTCCGAGCGGTCAGTGATACCCAGACAGCGGAGAACTGGTCCCAGAGAGAGACAGAGAGAGAGAGGAGTTAGTGTGCGTGCGGTCAGTGGTACCCAGACAGCGGAGAACTGGTCCCTGAGAGAGCCACAGAGAGTGGAGATAGTGTCCGAGCGGTCAATGATACCCAGGCAGCGAGGAACTGGTCCCAGAGAGAGAGAGACAGAGAGAGAGCAGTTAGAGTCCGAGCGGTCAGTGATACCCAAACAGTGGAGAACTGGTCCCAGAGAGAGAGAGACAGAGAGAGAGAGTAGTTAGTGTCCGAGCGGTCAGTGATACCCAGACAGAGGAGGACTGGTCCCCGAGAGAGACAGAGAGACAGAGGAGTTAGTGTCCGAGCGGTCAATGATACCCAGACAGCGGAGAACCTGTCCCAGAGAGAGAGAGACAGAGAGAGAGAGGAGTTAGTGTCCGATCGGTCAGTGATACCCAGGCAGCGGAGAACTGGTCCCCAAGAGAGACAGAGAGAGAGGAGATAGTGTCCGAGCGGTCAGTGATACCCAGACAGCGGAGAACAGATCCCAGAGAGAGAGAAAGAGAGAGAGAGGAGTTAGTGTCTGAGCGGTCAGTGATACCCAGACAGAGGAGGACTGGTCCCCGAGAGAGACGGAGAGAGGGAGGAGTTGGTGTCCGAGCGGTCAATGATACCCAGACAGCGGAGAACTTGTCCCAGAGAGAGAGAGACAGAGAGAAAGGAGTTAGTGTCCGAGCGGTCAGTGATACCCAGACAGCGGAGAACTGGTCCCAGAGAGAGAGAGACAGAGTGGAGTTAGTGTCCGAGCGGTCAGTGATACCCAGACAGCGGAGAACTGGTCCCCAAGAGAGACAGAGAGAGAGGAGATAGTGTCCGAGCATTCAGTGATACCCAGAGAGCGGAGAACTGGTCCCCGAGAGAGACAGAGAGAGAGGAATTAGTGTCCGATCGGTCAGTGATACCCAGACAGCGGAGAACTCATCCCCGAGAGAGAGACAGAGAGAGAGGAGTTAGTGTCCGAACAGTCAGTGATACCCAGACAGCGGAGAACTGGTCCCCGAGAGAGAGAGACAGAGAGAGAGAGACAGAGGATTTGGTGTCCGAGCGGTCAGTGATACCCAGACAGCGGAGAACTGGTCCCGGAGAGAGAGACAGAGAGAGAGAGAGTAGTTAGTGCCCGAGCGGTCAGTGATACCCAGACTGCGGAGAACTGGTCCCAGAGAGAGACAGAGAGAGAGGAGTTAGTGTCCGAGCGGTCAGTGATACCCAGACAGAGGAGGACTGGTCCCCGAGAGAGACAGAGAGACAGAGGAGTTAGTGTCCGAGCGGTCAATGATACCCAGACAGCGGAGAACCTGTCCCAGAGAGAGAGAGACAGAGAGAGAGAGGAGTTAGTGTCCGATCGGTCAGTGATACCCAGGCAGCGGAGAACTGGTCCCCAAGAGAGACAGAGAGAGAGGAGATAGTGTCCGAGCGGTCAGTGATACCCAGATAGCGGAGAACAGATCCCAGAGAGAGAGAAAGAGAGAGAGAGGAGTTAGTGTCTGAGCGGTCAGTGATACCCAGACAGAGGAGGACTGGTCCCCGAGAGAGACGGAGAGAGGGAGGAGTTGGTGTCCGAGCGGTCAATGATACCCAGACAGCGGAGAACTTGTCCCAGAGAGAGAGAGACAGAGAGAAAGGAGTTAGTGTCCGAGCGGTCAGTGATACCCAGACAGCGGAGAACTGGTCCCAGAGAGAGAGAGACAGAGTGGAGTTAGTGTCCGAGCGGTCAGTGATACCCAGACAGCGGAGAACTGGTCCCCAAGAGAGACAGAGAGAGAGGAGATAGTGTCCGAGCATTCAGTGATACCCAGACAGCGGAGAACAGATCCCAGAGACAGATAGAGAGAGGAGTTAGTGTCCGAGCGGTCAGTGATACCCAGACAGCGGAGAACTGGTCCCAGAGAGAGACAGAGAGAGAGGAGTTAGTGTCAGAGTGGTCAGTGATACCCAGACAGCCCAGAACTAGTCCCCGAGAGAGACAGAGAGAGAGGAGTTAGTGTCCGAGCGGTCCGTGATACCCAGAGAGCGGAGAACTGGTCCCCGAGAGAGACAGAGAGAGAGGAATTAGTGTCCGATCGGTCAGTGATACCCAGACAGCGGAGAACTCATCCCCGAGAGAGAGACAGAGAGAGAGGAGTTAGTGTCCGAGCAGTCAGTGATACCCAGACAGCGGAGAACTGGTCCCCGAGAGAGAGAGACAGAGAGAGAGAGACAGAGGATTTAGTGTCCGAGCGGTCAGTGATACACAGACAGCGGAGAACTGGTCCCGGAGAGAGAGACAGAGAGAGAGAGAGTAGTTAGTGCCCGAGCGGTCAGTGATACCCAGACTGCGGAGAACTGGTCCCAGAGAGAGACAGAGAGAGAGGAGTTAGTGTCCGAGCGGTCAGTGATACCCAGACAGAGGAGGACTGGTCCCCGAGAGAGACAGAGAGACAGAGGAGTTAGTGTCCGAGCGGTCAATGATACCCAGACAGCGGAGAACCTGTCCCAGAGAGAGAGAGACAGAGAGAGAGAGGAGTTAGTGTCCGATCGGTCAGTGATACCCAGGCAGCGGAGAACTGGTCCCCAAGAGAGACAGAGAGAGAGGAGATAGTGTCCGAGCGGTCAGTGATACCCAGACAGCGGAGAACAGATCCCAGAGAGAGAGAAAGAGAGAGAGAGGAGTTAGTGTCTGAGCGGTCAGTGATACCCAGACAGAGGAGGACTGGTCCCCGAGAGAGACGGAGAGAGGGAGGAGTTGGTGTCCGAGCGGTCAATGATACCCAGACAGCGGAGAACTTGTCCCAGAGAGAGAGAGACAGAGAGAAAGGAGTTAGTGTCCGAGCGGTCAGTGATACCCAGACAGCGGAGAACTGGTCCCAGAGAGAGAGAGACAGAGTGGAGTTAGTGTCCGAGCGGTCAGTGATACCCAGACAGCGGAGAACTGGTCCCCAAGAGAGACAGAGAGAGAGGAGATAGTGTCCGAGCATTCAGTGATACCCAGACAGCGGAGAACAGATCCCAGAGACAGATAGAGAGAGGAGTTAGTGTCCGAGCGGTCAGTGATACCCAGACAGCGGAGAACTGGTCCCAGAGAGAGACAGAGAGAGAGGAGTTAGTGTCAGAGTGGTCAGTGATACCCAGACAGCCCAGAACTAGTCCCCGAGAGAGACAGAGAGAGAGGAGTTAGTGTCCGAGCGGTCCGTGATACCCAGAGAGCGGAGAACTGGTCCCCGAGAGAGACAGAGAGAGAGGAATTAGTGTCCGATCGGTCAGTGATACCCAGACAGCGGAGAACTCATCCCCGAGAGAGAGACAGAGAGAGAGGAGTTAGTGTCCGAGCGGTCAGTGATACCCAGACAGCGGAGAACTGGTCCCGGAGAGAGAGACAGAGAGAGAGAGAGTAGTTAGTGCCCGAGCGGTCAGTGATACCCAGACTGCGGAGAACTGGTCCCAGAGAGAGACAGAGAGAGAGGAGTTAGTGTCCGAGCGGTCAGTGATACCCAGGCAGCGGAGAACTGGTCCCCGAGAGAGAGACAGAGAGAGAGGAGTTAGTGTCCGAGCGGTCAGTGATACCCAGACAGCGGAGAACTTGTTCCCAGAGAGAGAGAGAGACAGAGAGAGAGGTGTTAGTGTCCGAGCGGCCAGTGATGCTAGACAGCGGAGCACTGGTCCCAGAGAGAGAGAGAGACAGAGAGAGAGAGGAGTTAGTGTCCGAGCGGTCAGTGATATCCAGACAGCGGAGAACTGGTCCCAGAGAGAGAGAGACAGAGAGAGAGGAGTTAGTGTCCCAGCGGTCAGTGATACCCAGACAGCGGAGAACTGGTCCCAGAGAGAGAGAGACAGAGAGAAAGGAGTTAGTGTCCCAGCGGTCAGTGATACCCAGACAGCGGACAACTGGTCCCAGAGAGAGACAGAGAGAGAGAGGAGTTAGTGTCCGAGCGGTCAGTGATATCCAGCCAGCGGAGAACTGGTCCCCCAGAGAGACAGAGAGAGAGGAGTTAGTGTCCGAGCGGCCAGTGATGCCCAGACAGCGGAGCACTGGTCCCAGAGAGAGAGAGAGACATAGAGAGAGGGGTTAGTGTCCGAGCGGTCAGTGATATCCAGACAGCGGAGAACTGGTCCCAGAGAGAGACAGAGAGAGAGAGGAGTTAGTGTCCCAGCGGTCAGTGATACCCAGACAGCGGAGAACTGGTCCCGAGAGAGAGACAGAGAGAGAGGAGTTAGTGTCCGAGCGGTAGTGATACCCAGACAGAGGAGGACTGGTCCCCGAGAGAGACAGAGAGAGAGAGGCGTTAGTGTCCGAGCGGTCAATGATACCCAGACAGCTGAGAACTTGTCCCAGAGTGAGAGAGACAGAGAGAAAGGAGTTAGTGCCCGAGCGGTCAGTGATACACAGACAGCGGAGAACTGGTCCCAGAGAGAGAGAGAGAAAGAGAGAGGAGTTAGTGTCTGAGCGGTCAGTGATGCCCAGACAGCAGACAACTGGTCCCAGACAGAGACAGAGAGAGAGAGGAGTTAGTGTCCGAGCGGTCAGTGATACCCAGCCAGCGGAGAACTGGTCCCCCAGAGAGACAGAGAGAGAGGAGGTAGTGTCCGAGCGGTCAGTGATACCCAGACAGCAGAGAACAGATCCCAGAGAGAGAGACAGAGAGAGAGAGGAGTTAGTGTCCGAGTGGTCAGTGATACCCAGACAGAGGAGGACTGGTCCCAGAGAGACACAGAGAGAGAGAGGAGTTAGTGTCCGAGCGGTCAGTGATACCCAGACAGCGGAGAACATATCCCAGAGAGAGAGACAGAGAGAGAGCAGTTAGTGTCCGAGCGGTCAGTGATACCCAGACAGCGGAGTACTGGTCCCAGAGAGAGACATAGAGAGAGGAGTTAGTGTCCTAGCGGTCAGTGATACCCAGACAGCGGAGAACTGGTCCCCGAGAGAGAGACAGAGAGAGAGAGGAGTTAGTGTCCGAGCGGTCAGTGATACCCAGACAGCAGAGAACTGGTCCCGGAGAGAGAGACAGAGAGAGAGGAGTTAGTGTCCCAGCGGTCAGTGATACCCAGACAGTGGAGAACTGGTCCCAGAGAGAGACAGAGAGAGAGAGGAGTTAGTGTCCGAGCGGTCAGTGATACCCAGGCAACGGAGAACTGGTCCCAGAGAGAGACAGAGAGAGAGGATTTAGTGTCCGAGCGGTCAGTGATACCCAGACAGCGGAGAACTGGTCCCCGAGAGAGCCACAGAAAGTGGAGATAGTGTCCGAGTGGTCAGTGATACCCAGACAGCGGAGAACCGGTCACGAGAGAGAGACAGAGAGAGAGGAGTTAGTGTCCGAGCGGTCAGTGATACCCAGACAGCGGAGAACTGGTCCCAGAGAGAGAGAGAGAGAGAGAGACAGAGAGGAGTGAGTGTCCAAGCGGTCATTGATACCCAGGCAGCAGAGAACTGGTCCCAGAGAGAGACAGAGAGAGAGGATTTAGTGTCCGAGCGGTCACTAATACCCAGACAGCAGAGAACTGGTCCCCAAGAGAGAGACAGAGAGAGAGGAGTTAGTGGCCTAGTGGTCAGTGATACCCAGGCAGCGGAGAACTGGTTCCGAGAGAGAGAGTAGGAGAGAGAGAGGTGTTAGTGGCCGAGCGCTCAGTGATACCCAGTCAGCGGAGAACTGGTCCCGGAGAGAGAGACAGAGAGAGAGAGGAGTTAGTGTCCGAGCGGTCAGTGATACCCAGACAGCGGAGAACTGGTCCCCGAGAGAGACAGAGAGGAGTTAGTGTCCGAGCGGTCACTGATACCCAGACAGCAGAGAACTGGTCCCCGAGAGAGAGACAGAGAGAGAGGAGTTAGTGGCCTAGTGGTCAGTGATACCCATGCAGCGGAGAACTGGTCTCGAGAGAGAGACAGAGAGAGAGGAGTTAGTGTCCCAGCGGTCAGTGATATCCAGACAGCGGAGAACTGGTCCCGGAGAGAAAGACAGAGAGAGAGGAGTTAGTGTCCGAGCAGTCAGTGATACCCAGAGAGCGGAGAACTGGTCCCAGAGAGAGACAGAGAGAGAGAGGAGTTAGTGTCCGAGCGGTCAGTGATACCCAGACAGGGGAGAACTGGGCCCAGAGAGAGAGAGACAGAGAGAGAGAGGTGTTTGTGTCCGAGCGGTCAGTGAAACCCAGACAGCGGAGAACTGGTCACAGAGAGACAGAGAGAGAGAGGAGTTAGTGTCCGAGCGGTCAGTGATACCCAGACAGCGGAGAACTGGTCCCGGAGAGAGAGAGAGAGACAGAGAGTGAGAGGAGTTAGTGTGCGAGCGGTCAGTGATACCCAGACAGCGGAAAACTGGTCCCGGAGAGAGAGACAGAGAGAGAGGAGTTAGTGTCCGAGCGGTCAGTGATACCCAGACAGCGGAGAACTGGTCCCAGAGAGAGACAGAGAGAGAGAGGAGTTAGTGTGCGTGCGGTCAGTGGTACCCAGACAGCGGAGAACTGGTCCCTGAGAGAGCCACAGAGAGTGGAGATAGTGTCCGAGCGGTCAATGATACCCAGGCAGCGAGGAACTGGTCCCAGAGAGAGAGAGACAGAGAGAGAGCAGTTAGAGTCCGAGCGGTCAGTGATACCCAAACAGTGGAGAACTGGTCCCAGAGAGAGAGAGACAGAGAGAGAGAGTAGTTAGTGTCCGAGCGGTCAGTGATACCCAGACAGAGGAGGACTGGTCCCCGAGAGAGACAGAGAGACAGAGGAGTTAGTGTCCGAGCGGTCAATGATACCCAGACAGCGGAGAACCTGTCCCAGAGAGAGAGAGACAGAGAGAGAGAGGAGTTAGTGTCCGATCGGTCAGTGATACCCAGGCAGCGGAGAACTGGTCCCCAAGAGAGACAGAGAGAGAGGAGATAGTGTCCGAGCGGTCAGTGATACCCAGACAGCGGAGAACAGATCCCAGAGAGAGAGAAAGAGAGAGAGAGGAGTTAGTGTCTGAGCGGTCAGTGATACCCAGACAGAGGAGGACTGGTCCCCGAGAGAGACGGAGAGAGGGAGGAGTTGGTGTCCGAGCGGTCAATGATACCCAGACAGCGGAGAACTTGTCCCAGAGAGAGAGAGACAGAGAGAAAGGAGTTAGTGTCCGAGCGGTCAGTGATACCCAGACAGCGGAGAACTGGTCCCAGAGAGAGAGAGACAGAGTGGAGTTAGTGTCCGAGCGGTCAGTGATACCCAGACAGCGGAGAACTGGTCCCCAAGAGAGACAGAGAGAGAGGAGATAGTGTCCGAGCATTCAGTGATACCCAGAGAGCGGAGAACTGGTCCCCGAGAGAGACAGAGAGAGAGGAATTAGTGTCCGATCAGTCAGTGATACCCAGACAGCGGAGAACTCATCCCCGAGAGAGAGACAGAGAGAGAGGAGTTAGTGTCCGAACAGTCAGTGATACCCAGACAGCGGAGAACTGGTCCCCGAGAGAGAGAGACAGAGAGAGAGAGACAGAGGATTTAGTGTCCGAGCGGTCAGTGATACCCAGACAGCGGAGAACTGGTCCCGGAGAGAGAGACAGAGAGAGAGAGAGTAGTTAGTGCCCGAGCGGTCAGTGATACCCAGACTGCGGAGAACTGGTCCCAGAGAGAGACAGAGAGAGAGGAGTTAGTGTCCGAGCGGTCAGTGATACCCAGACAGAGGAGGACTGGTCCCCGAGAGAGACAGAGAGACAGAGGAGTTAGTGTCCGAGCGGTCAATGATACCCAGACAGCGGAGAACCTGTCCCAGAGAGAGAGAGACAGAGAGAGAGAGGATTTAGTGTCCGATCGGTCAGTGATACCCAGGCAGCGGAGAACTGGTCCCCAAGAGAGACAGAGAGAGAGGAGATAGTGTCCGAGCGGTCAGTGATACCCAGACAGCGGAGAACAGATCCCAGAGAGAGAGAAAGAGAGAGAGAGGAGTTAGTGTCTGAGCGGTCAGTGATACCCAGACAGAGGAGGACTGGTCCCCGAGAGAGACGGAGAGAGGGAGGAGTTGGTGTCCGAGCGGTCAATGATACCCAGACAGCGGAGAACTTGTCCCAGAGAGAGAGAGACAGAGAGAAAGGAGTTAGTGTCCGAGCGGTCAGTGATACCCAGACAGCGGAGAACTGGTCCCAGAGAGAGAGAGACAGAGTGGAGTTAGTGTCCGAGCGGTCAGTGATACCCAGACAGCGGAGAACTGGTCCCCAAGAGAGACAGAGAGAGAGGAGATAGTGTCCGAGCATTCAGTGATACCCAGACAGCGGAGAACAGATCCCAGAGACAGATAGAGAGAGGAGTTAGTGTCCGAGCGGTCAGTGATACCCAGACAGCGGAGAACTGGTCCCAGAGAGAGACAGAGAGAGAGGAGTTAGTGTCAGAGTGGTCAGTGATACCCAGACAGCCCAGAACTAGTCCCCGAGAGAGACAGAGAGAGAGGAGTTAGTGTCCGATCGGACAGTGATACCCAGACAGCGGAGAACTCATCCCCGAGAGAGAGACAGAGAGAGAGGAGTTAGTGTCCGAGCAGTCAGTGATACCCAGACAGCGGAGAACTGGTCCCCGAGAGAGAGAGACAGAGAGAGAGAGACAGAGGATTTAGTGTCCGAGCGGTCAGTGATACCCAGACAGCGGAGAACTGGTCCCGGAGAGAGAGACAGAGAGAGAGAGAGTAGTTAGTGCCCGAGCGGTCAGTGATACCCAGACTGCGGAGAACTGGTCCCAGAGAGAGACAGAGAGAGAGGAGTTAGTGTCCGAGCGGTCAGTGATACCCAGACAGAGGAGGACTGGTCCCCGAGAGAGACAGAGAGACAGAGGAGTTAGTGTCCGAGCGGTCAATGATACCCAGACAGCGGAGAACCTGTCCCAGAGAGAGAGAGACAGAGAGAGAGAGGAGTTAGTGTCCGATCGGTCAGTGATACCCAGGCAGCGGAGAACTGGTCCCCAAGAGAGACAGAGAGAGAGGAGATAGTGTCCGAGCGGTCAGTGATACCCAGACAGCGGAGAACAGATCCCAGAGAGAGAGAAAGAGAGAGAGAGGAGTTAGTGTCTGAGCGGTCAGTGATACCCAGACAGAGGAGGACTGGTCCCCGAGAGAGACGGAGAGAGGGAGGAGTTGGTGTCCGAGCGGTCAATGATACCCAGACAGCGGAGAACTTGTCCCAGAGAGAGAGAGACAGAGAGAAAGGAGTTAGTGTCCGAGCGGTCAGTGATACCCAGACAGCGGAGAACTGGTCCCAGAGAGAGAGAGACAGAGTGGAGTTAGTGTCCGAGCGGTCAGTGATACCCAGACAGCGGAGAACTGGTCCCCAAGAGAGACAGAGAGAGAGGAGATAGTGTCCGAGCATTCAGTGATACCCAGACAGCGGAGAACAGATCCCAGAGACAGATAGAGAGAGGAGTTAGTGTCCGAGCGGTCAGTGATACCCAGACAGCGGAGAACTGGTCCCAGAGAGAGACAGAGAGAGAGGAGTTAGTGTCAGAGTGGTCAGTGATACCCAGACAGCCCAGAACTAGTCCCCGAGAGAGACAGAGAGAGAGGAGTTAGTGTCCGAGCGGTCCGTGATACCCAGAGAGCGGAGAACTGGTCCCCGAGAGAGACAGAGAGAGAGGAATTAGTGTCCGATCGGTCAGTGATACCCAGACAGCGGAGAACTCATCCCCGAGAGAGAGACAGAGAGAGAGGAGTTAGTGTCCGAGCGGTCAGTGATACCCAGACAGCGGAGAACTGGTCCCGGAGAGAGAGACAGAGAGAGAGAGAGTAGTTAGTGCCCGAGCGGTCAGTGATACCCAGACTGCGGAGAACTGGTCCCAGAGAGAGACAGAGAGAGAGGAGTTAGTGTCCGAGCGGTCAGTGATACCCAGGCAGCGGAGAACTGGTCCCCGAGAGAGAGACAGAGAGAGAGGAGTTAGTGTCCGAGCGGTCAGTGATACCCAGACAGCGGAGAACTTGTTCCCAGAGAGAGAGAGAGACAGAGAGAGAGGTGTTAGTGTCCGAGCGGCCAGTGATGCTAGACAGCGGAGCACTGGTCCCAGAGAGAGAGAGAGACAGAGAGAGAGAGGAGTTAGTGTCCGAGCGGTCAGTGATATCCAGACAGCGGAGAACTGGTCCCAGAGAGAGAGAGACAGAGAGAGAGGAGTTAGTGTCCCAGCGGTCAGTGATACCCAGACAGCGGAGAACTGGTCCCAGAGAGAGAGAGACAGAGAGAAAGGAGTTAGTGTCCCAGCGGTCAGTGATACCCAGACAGCGGACAACTGGTCCCAGAGAGAGACAGAGAGAGAGAGGAGTTAGTGTCCGAGCGGTCAGTGATATCCAGCCAGCGGAGAACTGGTCCCCCAGAGAGACAGAGAGAGAGGAGTTAGTGTCCGAGCGGCCAGTGATGCCCAGACAGCGGAGCACTGGTCCCAGAGAGAGAGAGAGACATAGAGAGAGGGGTTAGTGTCCGAGCGGTCAGTGATATCCAGACAGCGGAGAACTGGTCCCAGAGAGAGACAGAGAGAGAGAGGAGTTAGTGTCCCAGCGGTCAGTGATACCCAGACAGCGGAGAACTGGTCCCGAGAGAGAGACAGAGAGAGAGGAGTTAGTGTCCGAGCGGTAGTGATACCCAGACAGAGGAGGACTGGTCCCCGAGAGAGACAGAGAGAGAGAGGCGTTAGTGTCCGAGCGGTCAATGATACCCAGACAGCTGAGAACTTGTCCCAGAGTGAGAGAGACAGAGAGAAAGGAGTTAGTGCCCGAGCGGTCAGTGATACACAGACAGCGGAGAACTGGTCCCAGAGAGAGAGAGACAAAGAGAGAGGAGTTAGTGTCTGAGCGGTCAGTGATGCCCAGACAGCAGACAACTGGTCCCAGACAGAGACAGAGAGAGAGAGGAGTTAGTGTCCGAGCGGTCAGTGATACCCAGCCAGCGGAGAACTGGTCCCCCAGAGAGACAGAGAGAGAGGAGGTAGTGTCCGAGCGGTCAGTGATACCCAGACAGCAGAGAACAGATCCCAGAGAGAGAGAAAGAGAGAGAGAGGAGTTAGTGTCCGAGTGGTCAGTGATACCCAGACAGAGGAGGACTGGTCCCAGAGAGACACAGAGAGAGAGAGGAGTTAGTGTCCGAGCGGTCAGTGATACCCAGACAGCGGAGAACATATCCCAGAGAGAGAGACAGAGAGAGAGCAGTTAGTGTCCGAGCGGTCAGTGATACCCAGACAGCGGAGTACTGGTCCCAGAGAGAGACATAGAGAGAGGAGTTAGTGTCCTAGCGGTCAGTGATACCCAGACAGCGGAGAACTGGTCCCCGAGAGAGACAGAGAGAGAGGAGTTAGTGTCCGAGCGGTCAGTGATACACAGACAGCGGAGAACTGGTTCCTGAGAGAGACAGAGAGAGAGGAATTAGTGTCCGAGCGGTCAGTGATACCCAGACAGCGGAGAACTCGTCCCCGAGAGAGAGACAGAGAGAGAGGAGTTAGTGTCCGAGCGTTCAGCGATACCCAGACAGCGGAGAACTGGTCCCCGAGAGAGAGACAGAGAGAGAGGAGTTAGTGTCCGAGCGGTCAGACATACCCAGACAGCGGAGAACTGGTCCCAGAGAGAGAGACAGAGAGAGAGGAGTTAGTGTCCGAGCGGTCAGTCATACCCAGACAGCGGAGAACTGGTCCCAGAGAGAGAGACAGAGAGAGAGGAGTTAGTGTCCGAGCGGTCAGTCATACCCAGACAGCGGAGAACTGGTCCCCGAGAGACAGAGACAGAGAGAGAGGAATTAGTGTCCGAGCGGTCAGTGATACCCAGGCAGCGGAGAACTGGTCCCAGAGAGAGACAGAGAGAGAGAGGAGTTAGTGTCCCAGCGGTCAGTGATACCCAGACAGCGGAGAACTGGTCCCGAGAGAGAGACAGAGAGAGAGGAGTTAGTGTCCGAGCGGTCAGTGATACC
>NC_054493.1:3683226-3703226 GCF_017639515.1 Carcharodon carcharias | reverse complement strand
GGAGTGAGAGAAGATAGATTTGAGGGAGACAGAGGGAGTGAGGTAAGATGAAGTTGAGGGAAGTTGAGGGAGACAGGAGGGAGTGAGTGAAGATTAAGTTGAGGGAGACAGGAGGGAGTGAGGGAAGATGAAGTTGAGGGAGACAGGAGGGAGTGAGTGAAGATGAAGTTGAGGGAGACAGGAGGGAGTGAGTGATGATGAAGTTGAGGGAGACAGGAGGGAGTGAGGGAAGATGAAGTTGAGGGAGACAGGAGGGAGTGAGGGAAGATGAAGTTGAGGGAGACAGGAGGGAGTGAGAGAAGATGAAGTTGAGGGAGACAGAGGGAGTGAGGGAAGGTGAAGTTGCGGGAGACAGGAGGGAGTGAGGAAAGATGAAGTTGAGGGAGACAGGAGGTAGTGAGTGAAGATGAAGTTGAGGGAGACAGTAGGGAATGAGGAAAAATGAAGTTGAGGGAGACAGGAGGGAGTGAGTGAAGATGAAGTTGAGGGAGACAGGAGGGAGTGCGGAAAGATGAAGTTGAGGGAGACAGGAGGTAGTGAGTGAAGATGAAGTTGAGGGAAACAGTAGGGAGTGAGAAAAGATGAAGTTGAGGGAGACAGGAGGTAGTGAGTGAAGATGAAGTTGAGGGAGAGAGGAGGGAGAGAGTGAAGATGAAGTTGAGGGAGACAGGAGGGAGTGAGTGAAGATGAAGTTGAGGGAGACAGGAGGGAGTGCGGAAAGATGAAGTTGAGGTAGACAGGTGGTAGTGAGTGAAGATGAAGTTGAGGGAAACAGTAGGGAGTGAGGAAAGATGAAGTTGAGGGAGACAGGAGTGAGTGAGTGAAGATGAAGTTGAGGGAGAGAGGAGGGAGAGAGTGAAGATGAAGTTGAGGGAGACAGAGGGAGTGACTGAAGATGAAGTTGAGGGAGACAGGAGGGTGTGAGGGAAGATGAAGTTGAGGGAGACAGGGGGAGTGAGGGAAAATGAAGTTGAGGGAGACAGAGGGAGTGACTGAAGATGAAGTTGAGGGAGACAGGAGGGAGCGATGGAAGATGAAGTTGAGTGAGATAGGTGGGTGTGAGGGAAGATGAAGTTGAGGGAGACAGGAGGGAGCGATGGAAGATGAAGTTGAGTGAGATAGGTGGGAGTGAGGGAAGATGAAGTTGAGAGAGACAGGAGGTAGTGAGTGAAGATGAAGTTGAGGGAGAGAGGAGGGAGAGAGTGAAGATGAAGTTGAGGGAGACAGAGGGAGTGACTGAAGATGAAGTTGAGGGAGACAGGAGGGAGTGAGTGAAGATGAAGTTGAGGGAGACAGGAGGGAGTGCGGAAAGATGAAGTTGAGGTAGACAGGAGGTAGTGAGTGAAGATGAAGTTGAGGGAAACAACAGGGAGTGAGGAAAGATGAAGTTGAGGGAGACAGGAGTGAGTGAGTGAAGATGAAGTTGAGGGAGAGAGGAGGGAGAGAGTGAAGATGAAGTTGAGGGAGACAGAGGGAGTGACTGAAGATGAAGTTGAGGGAGACAGGAGGGTGTGAGGGAAGATGAAGTTGAGGGAGACAGGGGGAGTGAGGGAAGATGAAGTTGAGGGAGACAGAGGGAGTGACTGAAGATGAAGTTGAGGGAGACAGCAGGGAGCGATGGAAGATGAAGTTGAGTGAGATAGGTGGGAGTGAGGGAAGATGAAGTTGAGAGAGACAGGAGGTAGTGAGTGAAGATGAAGTTGTGGGAGAGAGGAGGGAGGGAGTGAAGATGAAGTTGAGGGAGACAGAGGGAGCGAGTGAAGATTAAGCTGAGGGAGACAAGAGGGTGTGAGGGAAGATGAAGTTGAGGGAGACAGGAGGGAGTGAGAGAAGATGAAGTTGCGGGAGACAGTAGTTAGTGAGGGAAGATGAAGTTGAGGGAGACAGAGGGAGTGAGTAACGATGAAGTTGAGGGAGACAGGAGGGAGTGTGTGAAGATGAGGTTGAGGGAGACAGGAGGGAGTGAGTGAAGATGAGGCCAGAGGGAGACATGAGGGAGTGAGTGAAGATGAAGGTGAGGGTGACAGGAGGGAGTGCGTGAAGATGAAGTTGAGGCAGACAGGAGGGAGTGAGGGAAGATGAGGGCAGAGCGAGACAGGAGGGAGTGAATGATGGTGAAGTTGAGGGAGACAAAAGGGCAGGAGTGAAGATGAAGTTGAGGGAGACAGGAGGGAGTGAGAGAAGATAAATTTGAGGGAGACAGGAGGGTGTGAGGGAAGATGAAGTTGAGGGAGACAAGAGGGCGTGAGTGAAGATGAAGTTGAGGGAGAGAGGAGTGAGTGAGAGAAGATAAATTTGAGGGAGACAGAGGGAGTGAGGGAAGATGAAGTTGAGGGAGGCAGGAGGGAGTGAGTGAAGATTAAGTTGAGAGAGGCAGAGGTTGTGAGGGAAGATGAAGTTGAGGGAGACAGGAGGGAGTGAGGGAAGATGAAGTTGAGGGAGACAGGAGGGAGTGAGTGAAGATTAAGTTGAAAGAGACAGAGGTTGTGAGGGAAGATGAAGTTGAGGGAGACAGGAGGGAGTGAGGGAATATGAAGTTGAGGGAGACAGGAGGGAGTAAGGGAAGATGAAGTTGAGGGAGACAGGAGGGCGTGAGGGAAGATGAAGTTGAGGGAGACAGAGGGAGTGAGGGAAGATGAAGTTGAGGGAAACAGTAGGGAGTGAGGAAAGATGAAGTTGAGCGGGACAGGAGTGAGTGAGTGAAGATGAAGCTGAGGGAGAGAGGAGGGAGGGAGTGAAGATGAAGTTGAGGGAGACAGGAGGTAGTGAGGGAAGATGAAGTTGAGGGAGACAGGAGGAAGTGTGTGAAGATGAAGTTGAGGGAGACAGGAGGGAGTGAGTGAAGATGAGGCCAGAGGGAGACATGAGGGAGTGAGTGAAGATGAAGGTGAGGGTGACAGGAGGGAGTGCGTGATTATGAAGTTGAGGGAGACAGGAGGGAGTGTGGGAAGATGAGGGCAGAGCGAGACAGGAGGGAGTGAATAATGGTGAAGATGAGGGAGATAGGAGTGAGTGAGTGATGATGAAGTTGAGGGAGACAAGAGGGCATGAGTGAAGATGAAGTTGAGGGAGACAGGAGGGAGTGAGGGAAGATGAAGTTGAGGGAAACAGGAGGGAGTGAGGGAAGATGAAGTTGAGGGAGAAAGGAGGGAGTGAGGGAAGATGAAGTTGAGGGAGAAAGGAGGGAGTGAGTGAAGATGAAGTTGTGGGAGACAGGAGGGAGTGAGGGAAGATGAAGTTGAGGGAGAAAGGAGGGAGTGAGGGAAGATGAAGTTGAGGGAGAAAGGAGGGAGTGAGTGAAGATGAAGTTGAGGGAGAAAGGAGGGAGTGAGTGAAGATGAAGTTGTGGGAGACAAGAGGGAATGAGGGAAGATGAAGTTGAGGGAGACAGGAGGGAGTGAGGGAAGATGAAGTTGAGGGAGACAGGAGGGAGTGAGGGAAGATGAAGTTGAGGGAGACAGGAGGGAGTGAGGGAGGATGAAGTTGTGGGAGACAGGAGGGAGTGAGGGAAGGTGAAGTTGAGGGAGACAGGAGGGAGTGAGTGAAGATGAAGTTGAGGGATACAGAGGGAGTGAGGGACGATGAAGTTGAGGGAAACAGGAGGGAGTGAATGAAGATGAAGTTGAGGGATACAGGATGGAGTGAGTGGAGATGAAGTTGTGGGAGACAGGAGGGAATGAGGGAAGATGAAGTTGAGGGATACAGGATGGAGTGAGTGAAGATGAAGTTGAGGGAGACAGAGGGTGTGAGAAATGCTGAAGTTGAGGGAGACAGGAGGGAGTGAGGGAAGATGAGGTTGATGGAGAGAGGACGGAGTGAGGGAGATTAAGTTGAGGGAGACAGTAGGGAGTGGGTGAAGATGAAGTTGAGGGAGAAAGGAGGGAGTGAGGGAAGATGATGTTGTGGGAGACAGGAGGGAGTGAGGGAGGATGAAGTTCAGGGAGACAGGAGGGACTGTGGGAAGATGAAGTTGAGGGAGACAGGAGGGAGGTAGGGCAGATGAGGCCAGAGCGAGACAGGAAGGAGTGAGCGAAGATGAATTTGAGGGAGACAGGAGGGAGTGAGTGAAGATGAAGTTGAGGGAGACAGGAGGGAGTGCGGAAAGATGAAGTTGAGGGAGACAGGAGGTAGTGAGTGAAGATGAAGTTGAGGGAAACAGTAGGGAGTGAGAAAAGATGAAGTTGAGGGAGACAGGAGGTAGTGAGTGAAGATGAAGTTGAGGGAGAGAGGAGGGAGAGAGTGAAGATGAAGTTGAGGGAGACAGGAGGGAGTGAGTGAAGATGAAGTTGAGGGAGACAGGAGGGAGTGCGGAAAGATGAAGTTGAGGTAGACAGGTGGTAGTGAGTGAAGATGAAGTTGAGGGAAACAGTAGGGAGTGAGGAAAGATGAAGTTGAGGGAGACAGGAGTGAGTGAGTGAAGATGAAGTTGAGGGAGAGAGGAGGGAGAGAGTGAAGATGAAGTTGAGGGAGACAGAGGGAGTGACTGAAGATGAAGTTGAGGGAGACAGGAGGGTGTGAGGGAAGATGAAGTTGAGGGAGACAGGGGGAGTGAGGGAAAATGAAGTTGAGGGAGACAGAGGGAGTGACTGAAGATGAAGTTGAGGGAGACAGGAGGGAATGATGGAAGATGAAGTTGAGGGAGACAGGGGGAGTGAGGGAAGATGAAGTTGAGGGAGACAGAGGCAGCGACTGAAGATGAAGTTGAGGGAGACAGGAGGGAGCGATGGAAGATGAAGTTGAGTGAGATAGGTGGGTGTGAGGGAAGATGAAGTTGAGGGAGACAGGAGGGAGCGATGGAAGATGAAGTTGAGTGAGACAGGTGGGAGTGAGGGAAGATGAAGTTGAGAGAGACAGGAGGTAGTGAGTGAAGATGAAGTTGAGGGAGAGAGGAGGGAGAGAGTGAAGATGAAGTTGAGGGAGACAGAGGGAGTGACTGAAGATGAAGTTGAGGGAGACAGGAGGGAGTGAGTGAAGCTGAAGTTGAGGGAGACAGGAGGGAGTGCGGAAAGATGAAGTTGAGGTAGACAGGAGGTAGTGAGTGAAGATGAAGTTGAGGGAAACAGCAGGGAGTGAGGAAAGATGAAGTTGAGGGAGACAGGAGTGAGTGAGTGAAGATGAAGTTGAGGGAGACAGAGGGAGTGACTGAAGATGAAGTTGAGGGAGACAGGAGGGTGTGAGGGAAGATGAAGTTGAGGGAGACAGGGGGAGTGAGGGAAGATGAAGTTGAGGGAGACAGAGGGAGTGACTGAAGATGAAGTTGAGGGAGACAGGAGGGAGCGATGGAAGATGAAGTTGAGTGAGAGAGGAGGGAGGGAGTGAAGATGAAGTTGAGGGAGAGAGGAGGGAGGGAGTGAAGATTAAGCTGAGGGAGACAAGAGGGTGTGAGGGAAGATGAAGTTGAGGGAGACAGGAGGGAGTGAGAGAAGATGAAGTTGCGGGAGACAGGAGGTAGTGAGGGAAGATGAAGTTGAGGGAGACAGAGGGAGTGAGTAACGATGAAGTTGAGGGAGACAGGAGGGAGTGTGTGAAGATGAAGTTGAGGGAGACAGGAGGGAGTGAGTGAAGATGAGGCCAGAGGGAGACATGAGGGAGTGAGTGAAGATGAAGGTGAGGGTGACAGGAGGGAGTGCGTGAAGATGAAGTTGAGGCAGACAGGAGGGAGTGAGTGAAGATGAGGGCAGAGCGAGACAGGAGGGAGTGAATGATGGTGAAGTTGAGGGAGACAAAAGGGCAGGAGTGAAGATGAAGTTGAGGGAGACAGGAGGGAGTGAGAGAAGATAAATTTGAGGGAGACAGGAGGGTGTGAGGGAAGATGAAGTTGAGGGAGACAAGAGGGCGTGAGTGAAGATGAAGTTGAGGGAGAGAGGAGTGAGTGAGAGAAGATAAATTTGAGGGAGACAGAGGGAGTGAGGGAAGATGAAGTTGAGGGAGGCAGGAGGGAGTGAGTGAAGATTAAGTTGAGAGAGGCAGAGGTTGTGAGGGAAGATGAAGTTGAGGGAGACAGGAGGGAGTGAGGGAAGATGAAGTTGAGGGAGACAGGAGGGAGTGAGTGAAGATTAAGTTGAAAGAGACAGAGGTTGTGAGGGAAGATGAAGTTGAGGGAGACAGGAGGGAGTGAGGGAATATGAAGTTGAGGGAGACAGGAGGGAGTAAGGGAAGATGAAGTTGAGGGAGACAGGAGGGCGTGAGGGAAGATGAAGTTGAGGGAGACAGAGGGAGTGAGGGAAGATGAAGTTGAAGGAGACAGGAGGGAGTGAGTGAAGATGAAGTTGAGGGAAACAGTAGGGAGTGAGGAAAGATGAAGTTGAGCGGGACAGGAGTGAGTGAGTGAAGATGAAGCTGAGGGAGAGAGGAGGGAGGGAGTGAAGATGAAGTTGAGGGAGACAGGAGGTAGTGAGGGAAGATGAAGTTGAGGGAGACAGGAGGAAGTGTGTGAAGATGAAGTTGAGGGAGACAGGAGGGAGTGAGTGAAGATGAGGCCAGAGGGAGACATGAGGGAGTGAGTGAAGATGAAGGTGAGGGTGACAGGAGGGAGTGCGTGATTATGAAGTTGAGGGAGACAGGAGGGAGTGTGGGAAGATGAGGGCAGAGCGAGACAGGAGGGAGTGAATAATGGTGAAGTTGAGGGAGATAGGAGTGAGTGAGTGATGATGAAGTTGAGGGAGACAAGAGGGCATGAGTGAAGATGAAGTTGAGGGAGACAGGAGGGAGTGAGAGAAGATAAATTTGAGGGAGACAGAGGGAGTGAGGGAAGATGAAGTTGGGGGAGAAAGGAGGGAGTGAGGGAAGATGAAGTTGTGGGAGACAGGAGGGAGGTAGGGTAGATGAGGCCAGAGCGAGACAGGAAGGAGTGAGTGAATATGAAGTTGAGGCAGGCAGGAGAGTCCGAGGGATGATGAAGCTGTGGGAGACAGGAGGGAGTGGGTGATGATGAAGTTGAGGGAGACAGGAGGGAGTGAAGGAAGATGAATTTGACGGAGAAAGGAGAGAGTGAATGAAGATGAAGTTGTGGGAGACAGGAGGGAGTGAGGGAAGATGAAGTTGAGGGAAACAGGAGGGAGTGAGGGAAGATGAAGTTGAGGGAGAAAGGAGGGAGTGAGGGAAGATGAAGTTGAGGGAGAAAGGAGGGAGTGAGTGAAGATGAAGTTGTGGGAGACAGGAGGGAGTGAGGGAAGATGAAGTTGAGGGAGAAAGGAGGGAGTGAGGGAAGATGAAGTTGAGGGAGAAAGGAGGGAGTGAGTGAAGATGAAGTTGAGGGAGAAAGGAGGGAGTGAGTGAAGATGAAGTTGTGGGAGACAAGAGGGAATGAGGGAAGATGAAGTTGAGGGAGACAGGAGGGAGTGAGGGAAGATGAAGTTGAGGGAGACAGGAGGGAGTGAGGGAAGATGAAGTTGAGGGAGACAGGAGGGAGTGAGGGAGGGTGAAGTTGTGGGAGACAGGAGGGAGTGAGGGAAGGTGAAGTTGAGGGAGACAGGAGGGAGTGAGTGAAGATGAAGTTGAGGGAGACAGAGGGAGTGAGGGACGATGAAGTTGAGGGAAACAGGAGGGAGTGAATGAAGATGAAGTTGAGGGATACAGGATGGAGTGAGTGGAGATGAAGTTGTGGGAGACAGGAGGGAATGAGGGAAGATGAAGTTGAGGGATACAGGATGGAGTGAGTGAAGATGAAGTTGAGGGAGACAGGAGGGAGTGAGGAAGCGTGAAGTTGTGGGAGACAGGAGGGAGTGAGGGAAGGTGAAGTTGAGGGAGACAGGAGGGAGTGAGTGAAGATGAAGTTGAGGGAGACAGAGGGAGTGAGGGACGATGAAGTTGAGGGAAACAGGAGGGAGTGAATGAAGATGAAGTTGAGGGATACAGGATGGAGTGAGTGGAGATGAAGTTGTGGGAGACAGGAGGGAATGAGGGAAGATGAAGTTGAGGGATACAGGATGGAGTGAGTGAAGATGAAGTTGAGGGAGACAGAGGGTGTGAGAGATGCTGAAGTTGAGGGAGACAGGAGGGAGTGAGGGAAGATGAGGTTGATGGAGAGAGGACGGAGTGAGGGAGATTAAGTTGAGGGAGACAGTAGGGAGTGGGTGAAGATGAAGTTGAGGGAGAAAGGAGGGAGTGAGGGAAGATGATGTTGTGGGAGACAGGAGGGAGTGAGGGAGGATGAAGTTCAGGGAGACAGGAGGGACTGTGGGAAATGAAGTTGAGGGAGACAGGAGGGAGGTAGGGCAGATGAGGCCAGAGCGAGACAGGAAGGAGTGAGCGAAGATGAATTTGAGGGAGACAGGATGGAGTGAGTGAAGATGAATTTGAGGGAGACAGGAGGGAGTGAGGGAAAATGAAGTTGAGGGAGACAGGAGGGAGGGAGTGAATATGAAGTTGAGGCAGGCAGGAGACTCTGAGGGATGATGAAGCTGTGGGAGACAGGAGGGAGTGGGTGATGATGAAGTTGAGGGAGAAAGGAGGGAGTGAGGGAAGATGAAGTTGAGGGAGAAAGGAGAGAGTGACTGAAGATGAAGTTGTGGGAGACAGGAGGGAGTGAGTGAAGATGAAGTTGTGGGAGACAGGAGGAAGTGAGGGAGGATGAAGTTGAGGGAGACAGAAGGGAGTGAGGGAAGATGAAGTTGAGGGATATAGGATGGAGTGAGTGAAGATGAAGTTGAGGGAGACAGGAGGGAGTGAGGGAAGATGAAGTTGAGGGATATTGGAGGGAGAGAGTGAAGATGAAGTTGAGGGAGACAGGAGGGAGTGAGTGAAGATGAAGTTGAGGGAGACAGGAGGGAGTGCGGAAAGATGAAGTTGAGGTAGACAGGAGGTAGTGAGTGAAGATGAAGTTGAGGGAAACAGTAGGGAGTGAGGAAAGATGAAGTTGAGGGAGACAGGAGTGAGTGAGTGAAGATGAAGTTGAGGGAGAGAGGAGGGAGAGAGTGAAGATGAAGTTGAGGGAGACAGAGGGAGTGACTGAAGATGAAGTTGAGGGAGACAGGAGGGTGTGAGGGAAGATGAAGTTGAGGGAGACAGGGGGAGTGAGGGAAAATGAAGTTGAGGGAGACAGAGGGAGTGACTGAAGATGAAGTTGAGGGAGACAGGAGGGAATGATGGAAGATGAAGTTGAGGGAGACAGGGGGAGTGAGGGAAGATGAAGTTGAGGGAGACAGAGGCAGCGACTGAAGATGAAGTTGAGGGAGACAGGAGGGAGCGATGGAAGATGAAGTTGAGTGAGATAGGTGGGTGTGAGGTAAGATGAAGTTGAGGGAGACAGGAGGGAGCGATGGAAGATGAAGTTGAGTGAGACAGGTGGGAGTGAGGGAAGATGAAGTTGAGAGAGACAGGAGGTAGTGAGTGAAGATGAAGTTGAGGGAGAGAGGAGGGAGAGAGTGAAGATGAAGTTGAGGGAGACAG
Organism: Carcharodon carcharias; assembly: GCF_017639515.1. NCBI lineage: Eukaryota > Metazoa > Chordata > Chondrichthyes > Lamniformes > Lamnidae > Carcharodon > Carcharodon carcharias. The sequence goes on along the minus strand of NC_054493.1, from coordinate 3,693,836 downwards.
AGGGAGTGACTGAAGATGAAGTTGAGGGAGACAGGAGGGAGTGAGTGAAGATGAAGTTGAGGGAAACAGCAGGGAGTGAGGAAAGATGAAGTTGAGGGAGACAGGAGTGAGTGAGTGAAGATGAAGTTGAGGGAGAGAGGAGGGAGAGAGTGAAGATGAAGTTGAGGGAGACAGAGGGAGTGACTGAAGATGAAGTTGAGGGAGACAGGAGGGTGTGAGGGAAGATGAAGTTGAGGGAGACAGGGGGAGTGAGGGAAAATGAAGTTGAGGGAGACAGAGGGAGTGACTGAAGATGAAGTTGAGGGAGACAGGAGGGAATGATGGAAGATGAAGTTGAGGGAGACAGGGGGAGTGAGGGAAGATGAAGTTGAGGGAGACAGAGGCAGCGACTGAAGATGAAGTTGAGGGAGACAGGAGGGAGCGATGGAAGATGAAGTTGAGTGAGATAGGTGGGTGTGAGGGAAGATGAAGTTGAGGGAGACAGGAGGGAGCGATGGAAGATGAAGTTGAGTGAGACAGGTGGGAGTGAGGGAAGATGAAGTTGAGAGAGACAGGAGGTAGTGAGTGAAGATGAAGTTGAGGGAGAGAGGAGGGAGAGAGTGAAGATGAAGTTGAGGGAGACAGAGGGAGTGACTGAAGATGAAGTTGAGGGAGACAGGAGGGAGTGAGTGAAGATGAAGTTGAGGGAAACAGCAGGGAGTGAGGAAAGATGAAGTTGAGGGAGACAGGAGTGAGTGAGTGAAGATGAAGTTGAGGGAGAGAGGAGGGAGAGAGTGAAGATGAAGTTGAGGGAGACAGAGGGAGTGACTGAAGATGAAGTTGAGGGAGACAGGAGGGTGTGAGGGAAGATGAAGTTGAGGGAGACAGGGGGAGTGAGGGAAGATGAAGTTGAGGGAGACAGAGGGAGTGACTGAAGATGAAGTTGAGGGAGACAGGAGGGAGCGATGGAAGATGAAGTTGAGTGAGAGAGGAGGGAGGGAGTGAAGATGAAGTTGAGGGAGACAGAGGGAGCGAGTGAAGATTAAGCTGAGGGAGACAAGAGGGTGTGAGGGAAGATGAAGTTGAGGGAGACAGGAGGGAGTGAGAGAAGATGAAGTTGCGGGAGACAGGAGGTAGTGAGGGAAGATGAAGTTGAGGGAGACAGAGGGAGTGAGTAACGATGAAGTTGAGGGAGACAGGAGGGAGTGTGTGAAGATGAAGTTGAGGGAGACAGGAGGGAGTGAGTGAAGATGAGGCCAGAGGGAGACATGAGGGAGTGAGTGAAGATGAAGGTGAGGGTGACAGGAGGGAGTGCGTGAAGATGAAGTTGAGGCAGACAGGAGGGAGTGAGGGAAGATGAGGGCAGAGCGAGACAGGAGGGAGTGAATGATGGTGAAGTTGAGGGAGACAAAAGGGCAGGAGTGAAGATGAAGTTGAGGGAGACAGGAGGGAGTGAGAGAAGATAAATTTGAGGGAGACAGGAGGGTGTGAGGGAAGATGAAGTTGAGGGAGACAAGAGGGCGTGAGTGAAGATGAAGTTGAGGGAGAGAGGAGTGAGTGAGAGAAGATAAATTTGAGGGAGACAGAGGGAGTGAGGGAAGATGAAGTTGAGGGAGGCAGGAGGGAGTGAGTGAAGATTAAGTTGAGAGAGGCAGAGGTTGTGAGGGAAGATGAAGTTGAGGGAGACAGGAGGGAGTGAGGGAAGATGAAGTTGAGGGAGACAGGAGGGAGTGAGTGAAGATTAAGTTGAAAGAGACAGAGGTTGTGAGGGAAGATGAAGTTGAGGGAGACAGGAGGGAGTGAGGGAATATGAAGTTGAGGGAGACAGGAGGGAGTAAGGGAAGATGAAGTTGAGGGAGACAGGAGGGCGTGAGGGAAGATGAAGTTGAGGGAGACAGAGGGAGTGAGGGAAGATGAAGTTGAAGGAGACAGGAGGGAGTGAGTGAAGATGAAGTTGAGGGAAACAGTAGGGAGTGAGGAAAGATGAAGTTGAGCAGGACAGGAGTGAGTGAGTGAAGATGAAGCTGAGGGAGAGAGGAGGGAGGGAGTGAAGATGAAGTTGAGGGAGACAGGAGGTAGTGAGGGAAGATGAAGTTGAGGGAGACAGGAGGAAGTGTGTGAAGATGAAGTTGAGGGAGACAGGAGGGAGTGAGTGAAGATGAGGCCAGAGGGAGACATGAGGGAGTGAGTGAAGATGAAGGTGAGGGTGACAGGAGGGAGTGCGTGATTATGAAGTTGAGGGAGACAGGAGGGAGTGTGGGAAGATGAGGGCAGAGCGAGACAGGAGGGAGTGAATAATGGTGAAGTTGAGGGAGATAGGAGTGAGTGAGTGATGATGAAGTTGAGGGAGACAAGAGGGCATGAGTGAAGATGAAGTTGAGGGAGACAGGAGGGAGTGAGAGAAGATAAATTTGAGGGAGACAGAGGGAGTGAGGGAAGATGAAGTTGGGGGAGAAAGGAGGGAGTGAGGGAAGATGAAGTTGTGGGAGACAGGAGGAAGGTAGGGTAGATGAGGCCAGAGCGAGACAGGAAGGAGTGAGTGAATATGAAGTTGAGGCAGGCAGGAGAGTCCGAGGGATGATGAAGCTGTGGAAGACAGGAGGGAGTGGGTGATGATGAAGTTGAGGGAGACAGGAGGGAGTGAAGGAAGATGAATTTGACGGAGAAAGGAGAGAGTGAGTGAAGATGAAGTTGTGGGAGACAGGAGGGAGTGAGGGAAGATGAAGTTGAGGGAAACAGGAGGGAGTGAGGGAAGATGAAGTTGAGGGAGAAAGAAGGGAGTGAGGGAAGATGAAGTTGAGGGAGAAAGGAGGGAGTGAGTGAAGATGAAGTTGTGGGAGACAGGAGGGAGTGAGGGAAGATGAAGTTGAGGGAGAAAGGAGGGAGTGAGGGAAGATGAAGTTGAGGGAGATAGGAGGGAGTGAGTGAAGATGAAGTTGAGGGAGAAAGGAGGGAGTGAGTGAAGATGAAGTTGTGGGAGACAAGAGGGAATGAGGGAAGATGAAGTTGAGGGAGACAGGAGGGAGTGAGGGAAGATGAAGTTGAGGGAGACAGGAGGGAGTGAGGGAAGATGAAGTTGAGGGAGACAGGAGGGAGTGAGGAAGCGTGAAGTTGTGGGAGACAGGAGGGAGTGAGGGAAGGTGAAGTTGAGGGAGACAGGAGGGAGTGAGTGAAGATGAAGTTGAGGGAGACAGAGGGAGTGAGGGACGATGAAGTTGAGGGAAACAGGAGGGAGTGAATGAAGATGAAGTTGAGGGATACAGGATGGAGTGAGTGGAGATGAAGTTGTGGGAGACAGGAGGGAATGAGGGAAGATGAAGTTGAGGGATACAGGATGGAGTGAGTGAAGATGAAGTTGAGGGAGACAGAGGGTGTGAGAGATGCTGAAGTTGAGGGAGACAGGAGGGAGTGAGGGAAGATGAGGTTGATGGAGAGAGGACGGAGTGAGGGAGATTAAGTTGAGGGAGACAGTAGGGAGTGGGTGAAGATGAAGTTGAGGGAGAAAGGAGGGAGTGAGGGAAGATGATGTTGTGGGAGACAGGAGGGAGTGAGGGAGGATGAAGTTCAGGGAGACAGGAGGGACTGTGGGAAGATGAAGTTGAGGGAGACAGGAGGGAGGTAGGGCAGATGAGGCCAGAGCGAGACAGGAAGGAGTGAGCGAAGATGAATTTGAGGGAGACAGGATGGAGTGAGTGAAGATGAATTTGAGGGAGACAGGAGGGAGTGAGGGAAAATGAAGTTGAGGGAGACAGGAGGGAGGGAGTGAATATGAAGTTGAGGCAGGCAGGAGACTCTGAGGGATGATGAAGCTGTGGGAGACAGGAGGGAGTGGGTGATGATGAAGTTGAGGGAGAAAGGAGGGAGTGAGGGAAGATGAAGTTGAGGGAGAAAGGAGAGAGTGACTGAAGATGAAGTTGTGGGAGACAGGAGGGAGTGAGTGAAGATGAAGTTGTGGGAGACAGGAGGAAGTGAGGGAGGATGAAGTTGAGGGAGACAGAAGGGAGTGAGGGAAGATGAAGTTGAGGGATATAGGATGGAGTGAGTGAAGATGAAGTTGAGGGAGACAGGAGGGAGTGAGGGAAGATGAAGTTGAGGGTTATAGGATGGAGTGAGTGAAGATGAATTTGAGGGAGACAGGAGGGAGTGAGGGAAGATGAAGTTGAGGGAGATGAGGGAGTGAGGGAAGATGAGGACAGAGGGAGACAGGAGGGAGTGAGGGAAGATGAAGTTGAGGGAGACAGGAGGGAGCGAGGTAAGATGAAGTTGAGGGAGAAGCCGTAGTGAGGGAAGATGAAGACAGAGGGAGACAGGAGAGATTGAGCGAACATGTAGTTGAGGGAGACAGGAGGGATTGTAGGAAGATGAGGCCAGACGGAGACAGGAGCGAGTGAGGGAAGATGATGTTGAGGGAGACAGGAGGGAGTGAGGGAAGATGAAGCCAGAGAGAGCCATGAGGGAGTGAGGGAAGATGAGGTTGAGGGAGACAGGATGGAGTGAGGGAAGATGAAGTTGAGGGAGACAGGGGGAGTGAGGGAAAATGAAGTTGAGGGAGACAGAGGGAGTGACTGAAGATGAAGTTGAGGGAGACAGGAGGGAATGATGGAAGATGAAGTTGAGGGAGACAGGGGGAGTGAGGGAAGATGAAGTTGAGGGAGACAGAGGCAGCGACTGAAGATGAAGTTGAGGGAGACAGGAGGGAGCGATGGAAGATGAAGTTGAGTGAGATAGGTGGGTGTGAGGGAAGATGAAGTTGAGGGAGACAGGAGGGAGCGATGGAAGATGAAGTTGAGTGAGACAGGTGGGAGTGAGGGAAGATGAAGTTGAGAGAGACAGGAGGTAGTGAGTGAAGATGAAGTTGAGGGAGAGAGGAGGGAGAGAGTGAAGATGAAGTTGAGGGAGACAGAGGGAGTGACTGAAGATGAAGTTGAGGGAGACAGGAGGGAGTGAGTGAAGATGAAGTTGAGGGAAACAGCAGGGAGTGAGGAAAGATGAAGTTGAGGGAGACAGGAGTGAGTGAGTGAAGATGAAGTTGAGGGAGAGAGGAGGGAGAGAGTGAAGATGAAGTTGAGGGAGACAGAGGGAGTGACTGAAGATGAAGTTGAGGGAGACAGGAGGGTGTGAGGGAAGATGAAGTTGAGGGAGACAGGGGGAGTGAGGGAAGATGAAGTTGAGGGAGACAGAGGGAGTGACTGAAGATGAAGTTGAGGGAGACAGGAGGGAGCGATGGAAGATGAAGTTGAGTGAGAGAGGAGGGAGGGAGTGAAGATGAAGTTGAGGGAGACAGAGGGAGCGAGTGAAGATTAAGCTGAGGGAGACAAGAGGGTGTGAGGGAAGATGAAGTTGAGGGAGACAGGAGGGAGTGAGAGAAGATGAAGTTGCGGGAGACAGGAGGTAGTGAGGGAAGATGAAGTTGAGGGAGACAGAGGGAGTGAGTAACGATGAAGTTGAGGGAGACAGGAGGGAGTGTGTGAAGATGAAGTTGAGGGAGACAGGAGGGAGTGAGTGAAGATGAGGCCAGAGGGAGACATGAGGGAGTGAGTGAAGATGAAGGTGAGGGTGACAGGAGGGAGTGCGTGAAGATGAAGTTGAGGCAGACAGGAGGGAGTGAGGGAAGATGAGGGCAGAGCGAGACAGGAGGGAGTGAATGATGGTGAAGTTGAGGGAGACAAAAGGGCAGGAGTGAAGATGAAGTTGAGGGAGACAGGAGGGAGTGAGAGAAGATAAATTTGAGGGAGACAGGAGGGTGTGAGGGAAGATGAAGTTGAGGGAGACAAGAGGGCGTGAGTGAAGATGAAGTTGAGGGAGAGAGGAGTGAGTGAGAGAAGATAAATTTGAGGGAGACAGAGGGAGTGAGGGAAGATGAAGTTGAGGGAGGCAGGAGGGAGTGAGTGAAGATTAAGTTGAGAGAGGCAGAGGTTGTGAGGGAAGATGAAGTTGAGGGAGACAGGAGGGAGTGAGGGAAGATGAAGTTGAGGGAGACAGGAGGGAGTGAGTGAAGATTAAGTTGAAAGAGACAGAGGTTGTGAGGGAAGATGAAGTTGAGGGAGACAGGAGGGAGTGAGGGAATATGAAGTTGAGGGAGACAGGAGGGAGTAAGGGAAGATGAAGTTGAGGGAGACAGGAGGGCGTGAGGGAAGATGAAGTTGAGGGAGACAGAGGGAGTGAGGGAAGATGAAGTTGAAGGAGACAGGAGGGAGTGAGTGAAGATGAAGTTGAGGGAAACAGTAGGGAGTGAGGAAAGATGAAGTTGAGCAGGACAGGAGTGAGTGAGTGAAGATGAAGCTGAGGGAGAGAGGAGGGAGGGAGTGAAGATGAAGTTGAGGGAGACAGGAGGTAGTGAGGGAAGATGAAGTTGAGGGAGACAGGAGGAAGTGTGTGAAGATGAAGTTGAGGGAGACAGGAGGGAGTGAGTGAAGATGAGGCCAGAGGGAGACATGAGGGAGTGAGTGAAGATGAAGGTGAGGGTGACAGGAGGGAGTGCGTGATTATGAAGTTGAGGGAGACAGGAGGGAGCGATGGAAGATGAAGTTGAGTGAGAGAGGAGGGAGGGAGTGAAGATGAAGTTGAGGGAGACAGAGGGAGCGAGTGAAGATTAAGCTGAGGGAGACAAGAGGGTGTGAGGGAAGATGAAGTTGAGGGAGACAGGAGGGAGTGAGAGAAGATGAAGTTGCGGGAGACAGGAGGTAGTGAGGGAAGATGAAGTTGAGGGAGACAGAGGGAGTGAGTAACGATGAAGTTGAGGGAGACAGGAGGGAGTGTGTGAAGATGAAGTTGAGGGAGACAGGAGGGAGTGAGTGAAGATGAGGCCAGAGGGAGACATGAGGGAGTGAGTGAAGATGAAGGTGAGGGTGACAGGAGGGAGTGCGTGAAGATGAAGTTGAGGCAGACAGGAGGGAGTGAGGGAAGATGAGGGCAGAGCGAGACAGGAGGGAGTGAATGATGGTGAAGTTGAGGGAGACAAAAGGGCAGGAGTGAAGATGAAGTTGAGGGAGACAGGAGGGAGTGAGAGAAGATAAATTTGAGGGAGACAGGAGGGTGTGAGGGAAGATGAAGTTGAGGGAGACAAGAGGGCGTGAGTGAAGATGAAGTTGAGGGAGAGAGGAGTGAGTGAGAGAAGATAAATTTGAGGGAGACAGAGGGAGTGAGGGAAGATGAAGTTGAGGGAGGCAGGAGGGAGTGAGTGAAGATTAAGTTGAGAGAGGCAGAGGTTGTGAGGGAAGATGAAGTTGAGGGAGACAGGAGGGAGTGAGGGAAGATGAAGTTGAGGGAGACAGGAGGGAGTGAGTGAAGATTAAGTTGAAAGAGACAGAGGTTGTGAGGGAAGATGAAGTTGAGGGAGACAGGAGGGAGTGAGGGAATATGAAGTTGAGGGAGACAGGAGGGAGTAAGGGAAGATGAAGTTGAGGGAGACAGGAGGGCGTGAGGGAAGATGAAGTTGAGGGAGACAGAGGGAGTGAGGGAAGATGAAGTTGAAGGAGACAGGAGGGAGTGAGTGAAGATGAAGTTGAGGGAAACAGTAGGGAGTGAGGAAAGATGAAGTTGAGCAGGACAGGAGTGAGTGAGTGAAGATGAAGCTGAGGGAGAGAGGAGGGAGGGAGTGAAGATGAAGTTGAGGGAGACAGGAGGTAGTGAGGGAAGATGAAGTTGAGGGAGACAGGAGGAAGTGTGTGAAGATGAAGTTGAGGGAGACAGGAGGGAGTGAGTGAAGATGAGGCCAGAGGGAGACATGAGGGAGTGAGTGAAGATGAAGGTGAGGGTGACAGGAGGGAGTGCGTGATTATGAAGTTGAGGGAGACAGGAGGGAGTGTGGGAAGATGAGGGCAGAGCGAGACAGGAGGGAGTGAATAATGGTGAAGTTGAGGGAGATAGGAGTGAGTGAGTGATGATGAAGTTGAGGGAGACAAGAGGGCATGAGTGAAGATGAAGTTGAGGGAGACAGGAGGGAGTGAGAGAAGATAAATTTGAGGGAGACAGAGGGAGTGAGGGAAGATGAAGTTGGGGGAGAAAGGAGGGAGTGAGGGAAGATGAAGTTGTGGGAGACAGGAGGAAGGTAGGGTAGATGAGGCCAGAGCGAGACAGGAAGGAGTGAGTGAATATGAAGTTGAGGCAGGCAGGAGAGTCCGAGGGATGATGAAGCTGTGGAAGACAGGAGGGAGTGGGTGATGATGAAGTTGAGGGAGACAGGAGGGAGTGAAGGAAGATGAATTTGACGGAGAAAGGAGAGAGTGAGTGAAGATGAAGTTGTGGGAGACAGGAGGGAGTGAGGGAAGATGAAGTTGAGGGAAACAGGAGGGAGTGAGGGAAGATGAAGTTGAGGGAGAAAGAAGGGAGTGAGGGAAGATGAAGTTGAGGGAGAAAGGAGGGAGTGAGTGAAGATGAAGTTGTGGGAGACAGGAGGGAGTGAGGGAAGATGAAGTTGAGGGAGAAAGGAGGGAGTGAGGGAAGATGAAGTTGAGGGAGATAGGAGGGAGTGAGTGAAGATGAAGTTGAGGGAGAAAGGAGGGAGTGAGTGAAGATGAAGTTGTGGGAGACAAGAGGGAATGAGGGAAGATGAAGTTGAGGGAGACAGGAGGGAGTGAGGGAAGATGAAGTTGAGGGAGACAGGAGGGAGTGAGGGAAGATGAAGTTGAGGGAGACAGGAGGGAGTGAGGAAGCGTGAAGTTGTGGGAGACAGGAGGGAGTGAGGGAAGGTGAAGTTGAGGGAGACAGGAGGGAGTGAGTGAAGATGAAGTTGAGGGAGACAGAGGGAGTGAGGGACGATGAAGTTGAGGGAAACAGGAGGGAGTGAATGAAGATGAAGTTGAGGGATACAGGATGGAGTGAGTGGAGATGAAGTTGTGGGAGACAGGAGGGAATGAGGGAAGATGAAGTTGAGGGATACAGGATGGAGTGAGTGAAGATGAAGTTGAGGGAGACAGAGGGTGTGAGAGATGCTGAAGTTGAGGGAGACAGGAGGGAGTGAGGGAAGATGAGGTTGATGGAGAGAGGACGGAGTGAGGGAGATTAAGTTGAGGGAGACAGTAGGGAGTGGGTGAAGATGAAGTTGAGGGAGAAAGGAGGGAGTGAGGGAAGATGATGTTGTGGGAGACAGGAGGGAGTGAGGGAGGATGAAGTTCAGGGAGACAGGAGGGACTGTGGGAAGATGAAGTTGAGGGAGACAGGAGGGAGGTAGGGCAGATGAGGCCAGAGCGAGACAGGAAGGAGTGAGCGAAGATGAATTTGAGGGAGACAGGATGGAGTGAGTGAAGATGAATTTGAGGGAGACAGGAGGGAGTGAGGGAAAATGAAGTTGAGGGAGACAGGAGGGAGGGAGTGAATATGAAGTTGAGGCAGGCAGGAGACTCTGAGGGATGATGAAGCTGTGGGAGACAGGAGGGAGTGGGTGATGATGAAGTTGAGGGAGAAAGGAGGGAGTGAGGGAAGATGAAGTTGAGGGAGAAAGGAGAGAGTGACTGAAGATGAAGTTGTGGGAGACAGGAGGGAGTGAGTGAAGATGAAGTTGTGGGAGACAGGAGGAAGTGAGGGAGGATGAAGTTGAGGGAGACAGAAGGGAGTGAGGGAAGATGAAGTTGAGGGATATAGGATGGAGTGAGTGAAGATGAAGTTGAGGGAGACAGGAGGGAGTGAGGGAAGATGAAGTTGAGGGTTATAGGATGGAGTGAGTGAAGATGAATTTGAGGGAGACAGGAGGGAGTGAGGGAAGATGAAGTTGAGGGAGATGAGGGAGTGAGGGAAGATGAGGACAGAGGGAGACAGGAGGGAGTGAGGGAAGATGAAGTTGAGGGAGACAGGAGGGAGCGAGGTAAGATGAAGTTGAGGGAGAAGCCGTAGTGAGGGAAGATGAAGACAGAGGGAGACAGGAGAGATTGAGCGAACATGTAGTTGAGGGAGACAGGAGGGATTGTAGGAAGATGAGGCCAGACGGAGACAGGAGCGAGTGAGGGAAGATGATGTTGAGGGAGACAGGAGGGAGTGAGGGAAGATGAAGCCAGAGAGAGCCATGAGGGAGTGAGGGAAGATGAGGTTGAGGGAGACAGGATGGAGTGAGGGAAGATTTAGTTGAGGGAGACAGGAGGGAGTGAGGGAAGATGAAGTTGAGGGAGACAGGAGGGAGGTAGGGTAGATGAGGCCAGAGCGAGACAGGAGGGAGTGAGTGAAGATGTAGTTGAGAGAGACAGGAGGGAGTGAGTGAAGATGCAGTTGAGGGAGACAGGAGGGAGTGAGGGACGATGAAGTTGAGGGAGACAGGAGGGCGTGTGTGAAGATGAAGTTGAGGTAGAGAGTGAAGATGAAGTTGAGGGAGACAGGAGGGAGTGAGGGTAGATGAAGTTGAGGGAGACAGGAGGAAGTGAGGGTAGATGAAGTTGAGGGAGACAGGAGGGAGTGAGGGTAGATGAAGTTGAGGGAGACAGTAGGGAGTGAGTGAAGATGAAGTTGAGGGAGACAGAGGGAGTGAGTGAAGATGAAGTTGAGGGAGACAGAGGGAGTGAGTGAAGATGAAGTTGAGGGAGACAGGAGGGAGTGAGTGAAGATGAAGTTGAGGGAGACAGGAGGGAGTGAGTGAAGATGAAGTTGAGGGAGACAGGAGGGAGTGAGTGAAGATGAAGTTGAGGGAGACAGAGGGTGTGAGA
>NC_054493.1:3645726-3678226 GCF_017639515.1 Carcharodon carcharias | reverse complement strand
TCCTTCTCGAGCCTATTACACAGGGACAGGAAGAGGCCATTCAGCCCCTCTCTCCTCCACCTGTTACACAGGAACAGGAGGAGGCCATTCAGCCCCTCCTCCTCCAACCTGTTACACAGGAACAGGATGAGACCATTCAGCCCCTTGAGCCTGTTCAGCCATTCGCTGTGATCCCACCTCAAACCCACCCGCCCCTTAATCCCCTCGGTGATGGAGCCCCTACCCCATCAAGCACCAAAGGTAAAAAAAAAGTCTATCGACCTCAGTCTCTAAGCCCCCACCCACCCTGCCCACCTTTCACCCCACCCCCTCCCACACCCCCACCTGCCTGCGGCCGCTGCGATGCCTCCCACAGTCACTCAGCTTCCCACCACCTCCCCCCCTCTCCCACCAGCCTGCGCCGCTGCGACGCCTCCCACAGTTGCTCAGCCTCCCACCACCTTCCCCCTCCCCCGCCAGCCTGCGCCACTGCGATGGCTCCCACAGTCGTTCAGCCTCCCACCACCTCCCCCGCCAGCCTGCGCCGCTGCGATGCCTCCCACAGTCGCTCAGCCTCCCCCCCTCCAGCCAGACTGCGCCACTGCGAGGCCTCCCACTGTCGCTCAGCCTCCCACCACCTTCCCTGCTCTCCCGCCAGCCTGCGCTGCTGCGACGCCTCCCACTGTCGCTCAGCCTCCCACCACCTTCCCTGCTCTCCCGCCAGCCTGCGCTGCTGCGACGCCTCCCACAGTCGCTCAGCCTCCCGCCAGCTCCACCCCCTCCCCCGCCAGCCTGTGCTGCTGCGACGCCTCCCACAGTCGCTCAGCCTCCCGCCAACTCCACCCCCTCCCCCGCCAGCCTGTGCTGCTGCGACGCCTCCCACAGTCGCTCAGCCTCCCGCCAGCTCTACCCCCTTCCCCACCAGCCTGTGCTGCTGCGACGCCTCCCACAGTCGCTCAGCCTCCCGCCAGCTCCACCCCCTTCCCTGCCAGCCTGTGCTGCTGCGACGCCTCCCACAGTCGCTCAGCCTCCCGCCAGCTCCACCCCCTTCCCCGCCAGCCTGTGCTGCTGCGACGCCTCCCCCAGTCGCTCAGCCTCCCGCCACCTCCCCCCTCTCCCCCGTCAGCCTGCGCTTCTGCGACGCCTCCCACAGTCGCTCAGCCTCCCAACAACTCCACCACCGCCCCCCCCCCACCTCTTGAGCAGACACCTACCTGGGCACCAAGGGTTGAACAGGATGTAGACGGCCTCCTCGAGCCACTTGCCCGGCCCTGCGGGGTCCTGCGTGCGGGCGGAGAGTCGGTACCTGCCCACCGGGCAGCCCGGGGGGCTGTGGACCGAGAGGGAGAGCCCCCGGCCGCCCCCCGTCCTGTCCAGCACCTCCGCGCCCCACTGGCCCCTCTCGGGCTGTTCGACTGGGGCGAGCGTCACGTGGGTCCCTTTCGCCGGCTGTGGGTTGTCCCCTGCGGACAGAAAACAGTGAGGGGGGACTCAGTGCGGCTGAGGCTTTATATAAGGCTCTGGTCAGACCCACATTGAGAATATTGTGAGCAATTTTGGGCCCCGTGTATCTCAGGAAGGATGTGCTGGCCCTGGAGAGGGGTCCAGAGGAGGTTCACGAGAACAATCCCAGGAATGAAAAGGCTTTAACGTATGAGGAACGTTTGAGGACTCTGGGTCTATACTCGATGGAGTTTAGAAGGATGAGGTGGGGGGGGGATCTGATTGAAACTTACAGAATACTGAAAGGCCTGGATAGAGTGGGACGTGGGGAAGATGTTTCCATGAGTAGGAGAGACTCGGACCCGAGGGCACAGCCTCAGAGTAAAGGGAAGACCTTTTAGAACAGAGATGAGGAAAAACTTCTTTAGCCAGAGAGTGGTGAATCGATGGAATTCATGGCCACAGAAGGCTGTGGAGGCCGGGTCATTGAGTGTATTTAAGAACGAGATAGACAGGTTCTCGATTGGTAAGGGGATCAAAGGTTACCACCCCAATTTTCATGTCACCTGCGAGCTTACTGATCAACTCTCCTGCATTCAAGTGTAAATCGTTTATATATACCGCCCACAGCAAGAGGCCCAACACCTGTGGAACCCCGCTGGACACAGGCATCCGGTTACAACAAACAGAAGGTGGGAGAATGGGGGTTGAGGAACTTATCAGCCGTGATTGAATGGCGGAGCAGACTCGATGGGCCGAATGGCCTCATTTCTGCTCCTATGTCTTATGTCTTATGGTCTTATGGACAGAATTAATCTACACTTGGAGAGGCAGGGATTAATCAAGGACAGTCAGCGTGGATTTGCTAAGGGGAGGTCATGTCCGACCAATTTGATTGAATTTTTCGAAAGAGGTGACCAGGTGTGGAGATGAGGGCAATGCATTTGACGTGGTCTACTTGGACTTCGGCAAGGCTTTAGATAAGGTCCCGCATGGGAGACTGATAACGAAGGGAAGAGCCCTTGGGATCCAAGGCAAATTGGAACCAGAATTGGCTGAGTGGCAGGAAGCGGAGGGCGATGGTCGAGGGGTGTTTGTTGTGTGCTGTGGGGGTGGTATATATAAACGATTTACACTTGAATGCAGGAGAGTTGATCAGTAAGCTCGCGGGGTGACACAAAAATTGGGGTGGTAAATAGTGAAGAGGGTAGCCTTAGATTACCGGAGGATATCGACGGGCTGGTCAGATGGGCTGATCAGTGGCAAATGGAATTTAATCCGGATAAGTGTGAGGTGATGCACTTGGGCAAGACAAACAAGGCTCGAGAATACACGATGAATGGTGGGTCCCTGGGAAGTACCGAGGATCAGAGGGACCTTGGTGTGCATGTCCGCCGGTCCCTTAAGGTAGCGGGGACAGGGAGATAAAGTGTTTAAGAAGGCATATGGGATACTTGCCTCTACTAGCCGAGGCACAGAATATAAGAGGGAGGTTATGCTGGAACTGTATAAAACGCTGGTTAGGCCACAGCTAGAGTATTGCGTGCAGTTCTGGAATCCACATTATAGGGAAGGATGTGATTGCACTAGAGAGAGAGAGAGAGAGAGAGAGAGCAGAGGAGATTTACCAGGATGTTGCCTGGGCTGGAGAGTTTTAGCTATGAGGAGAGATTGGATAGACTGGGGTTACTTTCCCTGGAGCAGCGGAGATTGAGGAGTAACAAGATTGAGGTGTATAAAATGATGAGTGGCATAGATAGGGTAGACAGGAAGGAGCTTTTCCCTCTTGGTCGAGGGATCAATAACCAGGGGTTATTGATTGAAGGTAAGGGATAGGAGGTTTAGGAGGGGATGTGAGGAAGAGTTTTTGCACCCAGAGGGTGGCGGGAATCTGGAACTTGCTGCCTGAAAGGGTGGGAGAAGCAGAAACCTTCATATAACCATTGAAGAAGTACTTGGATGTACACTGGCGATGATGCCCATGGCAGTCAAGGCTATGGGCCTAGTGCTGGAAAAAGGGGATTAGAATAGTCAGGTACTTGTTTGACCAGCGCAGACTCGATGGGCCGAAGGGCCTTATTCTGTGCTGTAGACCTCCATGACTATATAACACCGGGTTTTGATCGTGACATATGGGGAACAACCAGCACCTGGAAGTTTCCCCTCCGAGCCCCTCAACATCCCGACTTGGAAATATATCGGCCGTTCCTTCACTGTCGCTGGGTCAAAATCCTGGAACTCCCTCCCTAACAGCGCCGTGGGTGTACCTACACCACACAGGGGACAAAATCCTGGAACTCCCTCCCTAACAGCACTGTGGGTGTACCTACACCACAGGGGACAAAATCCTGGAACTCCCTCCCTAACAGCGCTGAGGGTGTACCTACACCACAGGGGACAAAATCCTGGAACTCCCTCCCTAACAGCGCCGTGGGTGTACCTACACCACATGGACAAAATCCTGGAACTCCCTCCCTAACAGCGCTGTGGGTGTACCTACACCACAGTGACAAAATCCTGGAATTCCCTCCCTAACAGCGCTGTGGGTGTACCTACTCCAGAGGGGATTGTGGTGGGTTCAAGAAGGCTCTCCCTCAGTACTGAACCTCTGACAGTGTGGTATCCCCTCAGCACTGCCTCCTCTCTCTGACATCCCCTTTAATGATGTATGATTGGTGAAAAGAGGAGTCAGTTTGAACTGTAATTAACCCTGTCGGAGGGTCAGTGCTGAGGGAGCGCGCAATGTGGGAGGGTCAGTGCTGAGGGAGAGCCGCACAGTCGGAGGGTCAGTGCTGAGGGAGGAGCCGCACTTTCGGAGGGTCAGTGCTGAGGGAGAGCCGCACTGCCGGAGGGTCAGTGCTGAGGGAGAGCCGCACTGTGGGAGGGTCAGTGCTGAGGGAGAGCCGCACAGTCGGAGGGTCAGTACTGAGGGAGAGCCGCACTGTCGGAGGATCAGCGCTGAGGGAGAGCCGCACTGTCGGACGGTCAGTACTGAGGGAGAGACGCACTGTCGAAGGGTCAGTGCTGAGGGAGGAGCCGGAGTGTCGGAAGGTCAGTGTTAAGGGAGAGCCGCAATGTCGGAGGGTCAGTACTGAGGGAGAACCGCACTGTTGGAGGGTCAGTACTGAGGGAGAGCCGCACTGTCGGAAGGTCAGTGCTGAGGGAGAGCCGCACTGTCGGAGGGTCAGTGCTGAGGGAGAGCCGCACAGTTGGAGGGTCAGTGCTGAGGGAGGAGCCGCACTTTCAGAGGGTCAGTGCTGAGGGAGGAGCCGCACTGTCGGAGGGTCAGTGCTGAGGGAGAGCAGCAAAGTCGGAGGGACAGTGCTGAGGGAGAGCCACACTGTCGGACGGTCAGTACTGAGGGAGAGCAGCACTGTCGGAGGGTCAGTAAAGAGGGGGACCGCACTGTCGGAGGGTCAGTGTTGAGGGAGAGCATAACGTTTGGATGGTCAGTACTGAAGGAGAGACGCAATGTCGGAGGGTCAATACTGAGGGAGAGCCGCAATGTCGGAGGGTCAGAACTGAGGGAGAGCCGTACTGTCGGAGGGTCAGTGCTGAGGGAGAGCCTCACAGTCGGAGGGTCAGTACAGAGGGGGAGCCGCACTGTCGGAGGGTCAGTGCTGAGGGAGCGCCGCACTGTCGGAGGGTCAGTGCTGAGGGAGCGTCGCACTGTCGGATGGTCAGTACTGAGGGAGAGCCGCACTGTCGGAGGGTGAGTGCTGAGGGAGAGCTGCACTGTCGGAGGGTCAGTGCTGAGGGAGAGACGCAATGTTGGAGGGTCAGTACTGAGGGAGATCCGCACATTCGGAGGGTCAGTACTGAGGGACAGCCGCACTTTCAGAGGGTCAGTACTGAGGGAGATCTGCACTTTCGGAGGGTCAGTACTGAGGGAGAGCCGCACAGTCGGAGGATGAGAGCTGAGGGAGAGCTGCACTGTCGGAGGGTCAGTGCTGAGGGAGAGGTGCACTGTCGGAAGGTCAGTACTGAGGGAGAGCCGCACTGTCGGAGGGTCAGTACTGAGGGAGAGCCGCACTGACGGAGGGTCAGTACGGAGGGAGAGCCGCACTGTCGGAGGGTCAGTACGGAGGGAGAGCCGCACTGTCGGAGGGTCAGTGCTGAGGGAGAGCCGCACTGTCGGATGGTCAGTGCTGAGGGAGAGCCGCACTGTCGGTGGGTCAGTGCTGAGTGAGTGCTGCACTGTCGGAGGGTCAGTGCTGAGGGAGAGCATAACGTTTGGATGGTCAGTACGGAGGGAGAGACGCAATGTCGGAGGGTCAGTACTGAGGGAGAGCTGCACTGTCGGAGGGTCAGTACTGAGGGAGAGCCGCACTGTCGGAGGGTCAGTGCTGAGGGAGAGCCGCACTGTCGGAGGGTCAGTGCTGAGAAGGAGCCGCACTGTCGGAGGGTCAGTACAGAGGGGGACCGCACTGTCGGAGGGTCAGTGCTGAGGGAGAGCTGCACTGTCGGGGGGTCAGTACTGTGGGAGTGCTGCAGTGTCGGAGGGTCAGTGCTGAGGGAGAGCTGCACTGTCGGAGGGTCAGTACTGTGGGAGTGCTGCACTGTCGGAGGGTCAGTGCTGAGGGAGAGCCGCACTGTCGGTGGGTCAGTACTGTGGGAGTGCTGCAGTGTCGGAGGGTCAGTGCTGAGGGAGAGCTGCACTGTCGGAGGGTCAGTACTGAGGGAGAGCTGCACTGTCGGAGGGTCAGTGCTGAGGGAGACACACACTGTCGGAGGGTCAGTACTAAGGGAGAGCCGCCCTGTCGGTGGGTCAGTGCTGAGGGAGAGCCGCACTGTCGGAGCGTCAGTGTTGAGGGAGAACATAACGTTTGGATGGTCAGTACTGAGGGAGCGCCGCACTGTCGGAGGGTCAGTGCTGAGGGAGAGCCGCACTGTCGGAGGGTCAGTGCTGAGGGAGAGCCGCACTGTCGGAGTGTCAGTGCTGAGGGAGAGCCACACTGTCGGAGGGTCAGTGCTGAGGGAGAGCCACACTGTCGGAGGGTCAGTGCTGAGGGAGAGCCACACTGTCGGAGGGTCAGCCCTGAGGGAGAGCCGCACTGTCGGAGGGTCAGTACTGAGGGAGAGACGCAATGTCGGAGGGTCAGTACTGAGGGAGAGCCGCACTGTCGGAGGGTCAATAATGAGGGAGAGCCGCACTGTCGGAGGGTCAGTACTGAGGGAGAGCCGTACTGTCGGAGGGTCAGTGCTGAGGTAGAGCCTCACTGTCGGAGGGTCAGTACTGAGGGAGAGCCGCACTGTTCGAGGGTCAGTGCTGAGGGAGATCCACACTTTCGGAGGGTCAGTGCTGAGGGAGAGCCGCACTGTCGGATGGTCAGTGCTGAGGGAGAGCCGGACTGTCGGAGGGTCAGTGCTGAGGGAGGAGCCGCAATGTCGGAGGGTCAGTGCTGAGGGAGAGCCGCACTGTCGGAGGGTCAGTGCTGAGGGAGGAGCCGCACTGTCGGAGGGTCAGTGTTGAGGGAGAGCCGCACTGTCGGAGGGTCAGTGCTGAGGGAGAGCCGCACTGTCGGAGGGTGAGGGCTGAGGGAGAGCCGCACTGTCGGAGGGTCAGTGATGAGGGAGAGCATAACGTTTGGATGGTAATTACTGAGCGAGAGATGCAATGTCGGAGGGTCAGTACTGAGGGAGAGCCGCACTGTCAGAGGGTCAGTACTGAGGGAGAGCCGCACTGTCGGAGGGTCAGTGCTGAGGGAGAGCCGCACTGTCGGAGGGTCAGTGTTGAGGGAGAGCCGCACTGACAGAGGGTCAGTACAGAGGGGGACTGCACTCTCGGAGGGTCATTGCTGAGTTAGAGCCGCACTGTCGGAGGGTGAGTGCTGAGGGAGAGCTGCACTCTCGGCGGGTCATTGCTGAGTTAGAGCCGCACTGTCGGAGTGTCAGTGCTGAGGGAGAGCCACACTGTCGGATGGTCAGTGCTGAGGGAGAGCCACACTGTCGGAGGGTCAGTGCTGAGGGAGAGCCACACTGTCGGAGGGTCAGCCCTGAGGGAGAGCCGCACTGTCGGAGGGTCAGTACTGAGGGAGAGACGCAATGTCGGAGGGTCAGTACTGAGGGAGAGCCGCACTGTCGGAGGGTCAATAATGAGGGAGAGCCGCAC
The DNA here is from genome assembly GCF_017639515.1 of Carcharodon carcharias. Taxonomy (NCBI): domain Eukaryota; kingdom Metazoa; phylum Chordata; class Chondrichthyes; order Lamniformes; family Lamnidae; genus Carcharodon; species Carcharodon carcharias. Next base: position 3,670,692 of record NC_054493.1, on the reverse strand, counting down.
TGTCGGAGGGTCAGTACTGAGGGAGAGCCGTACTGTCGGAGGGTCAGTGCTGAGGTAGAGCCTCACTGTCGGAGGGTCAGTGTTGAGGGAGAGCCGCACTGTCGGAGGGTCAGTGCTGAGGGAGAGCCGCACTGTCGGAGGGTGAGGGCTGAGGGAGAGCCGCACTGTCGGAGGGTCAGTGATGAGGGAGAGCATAACGTTTGGATGGTAATTACTGAGCGAGAGATGCAATGTCGGAGGGTCAGTACTGAGGGAGAGCCGCACTGTCAGAGGGTCAGTACTGAGGGAGAGCCGCACTGTCGGAGGGTCAGTGCTGAGGGAGAGCCGCACTGTCGGAGGGTCAGTGTTGAGGGAGAGCCGCACTGACAGAGGGTCAGTACAGAGGGGGACTGCACTCTCGGAGGGTCATTGCTGAGTTAGAGCCGCACTGTCGGAGGGTGAGTGCTGAGGGAGAGCTGCACTCTCGGCGGGTCATTGCTGAGTTAGAGCCGCACTGTTGGAGGGTCAGTGCTGAGGGAGAGCCGCACTGTCGGATGGTCAGTGATGAGGGAGAGCCGCACTGTCGGTGGGTCAGTACTGAGGGAGTGCTGCACTGTCGGAGGGTCAGTGCTGAGGGAGAGCCGCACTGTCAGTGGGTCAGTGCTGAGGGAGAGCCGCACTGTCGGAGGGTCAGTGCTGAGGGAGAGCCGCACTGTCGGAGGGTCAGTGCTGAGGGAGAGCCACACTGTCGGTGGGTCAGTGCTGAGGGAGAGCTGCACTATCGGAGGGTCATTGCTGAGGTAGAGCCGCTCTGTCGGAGGGTCAGTGCTGAGGGAGAGCCGCACTGTCGGATGGTCAGTGATGAGGGAGAGCCGTACTGTCGGTGGGTCAGTGCTGAGGGAGAGCCGCACTGTCGGAGGGTCAGTGCTGAGGGAGAGCCGTACTGTCGGTGGGTCAGTACTGAGGGAGTGCTGCACTGTCGGAGGGTCAGTGCTGAGGGAGAGCCGCACTGTCAGTGGGTCAGTGCTGAGGGAGAGCCGCACTGTCGGAGGGTCAGTGCTGAGGGAGAGCCGCACTGTCGGAGGGTCAGTGCTGAGGGAGAGCCGCACTGTCGGAGGGTCAGTACTGAGGGAGAGCCGTAGTGTCGGAGGGTCAGTGCTGAGGGAGAGCCGCACTGTCGGAGGGTCAGTACAGAGGGAGAGCCGCACTGTCGGAGGGTCAGTGCTGAGGGAGTGCCGCACTGTCGGAGGGTCAGTGCTGAGGGAGAGCCGCACTGTCGGAGGGTCAGTGCTGAGGGAGAGCCGCAATGTCGGTGGGTCAGTGCTGAGGGAGCGCCGCACTATCGGAGGGTCAGTACTGAGGGAGAGCCGCACTGTCGGAGGGTCAGTGCTGAGGGAGAGCCGCACTGTCGGAGGGTCAGTGCTGAGGGAGAGCCGCACTGTCGGAGGGTCAGTACTGAGGGAGAGCTGCACTGTCGGAGGGTCAGTGCTGAGGGAGAGCCGCACAGTCGGAGGGTCAGTGATGAGGGAGGAGCCGCACTGTCGGAGGGTCAGTGCTGAGGGAGAGCCGCACTGTCGGATGGTCAGTGATGAGGGAGAGCCGTACTGTCGGTGGGTCAGTGCTGAGGGAGAGCCGCACTGTCGGAGGGTCAGTGCTGAGGGAGAGCCGTACTGTCGGTGGGTCAGTACTGAGGGAGTGCTGCACTGTCGGAGGGTCAGTGCTGAGGGAGAGCCGCACTGTCAGTGGGTCAGTGCTGAGGGAGAGCCGCACTGTCGGAGGGTCAGTGCTGAGGGAGAGCCGCACTGTCGGAGGGTCAGTGCTGAGGGAGAGCCGCACTGTCGGAGGGTCAGTACTGAGGGAGAGCCGTAGTGTCGGAGGGTCAGTGCTGAGGGAGAGCCACACTGTCGGAGGGTCAGTACAGAGGGAGAGCCGCACTGTCGGAGGGTCAGTGCTGAGGGAGTGCCGCACTGTCGGAGGGTCAGTGCTGAGGGAGAGCCGCACTGTCGGAGGGTCAGTGCTGAGGGAGAGCCGCAATGTCGGTGGGTCAGTGCTGAGGGAGCGCCGCACTATCGGAGGGTCAGTACTGAGGTAGAGCCGCACTGTCGGAGGGTCAGTGCTGAGGGAGAGCCGCACTGTCGGAGGGTCAGTGCTGAGGGAGAGCCGCACTGTCGGAGGGTCAGTACTGAGGGAGAGCTGCACTGTCGGAGGGTCAGTGCTGAGGGAGAGCCGCACAGTCGGAGGCTCAGTGATGAGGGAGGAGCCGCACTGTCGGAGGGTCAGTGCTGAGGGAGAGCAGCAAAGTCGGAGGGAAAGTGCTGAGGGAGAGCCGCACTGTCGGACGGTCAGTACTGAGGGAGAGCCGCACTGTCGGAGGGTCAGTAAAGAGGGGGACCGCACTGTCGGAGGGTCAGTGTTGAGGGAGAGCATAACGTTTGGTTGGTCAGTACTGAGGGAGAGACGCAATGTCGGAGGGTCAGTGCTGAGGGAGAGCCGCACTGTCGGAGGGTCAGTGCTGAGGGAGAGCCGCAATGTCGGAGGGTCAGTGCTGAGGGAGCGCCGCACTATCGGAGGGTCAGTACTGAGGGAGAGCCGCACTGTCGGAGGGTCAGTGCTGAGGGAGAGCCGCACTGTCGGAGGGTCAGTGCTGAGGGAGAGCCGCACTGTCGGAGGGTCAGTACTGAGGGAGAGCTGCACTGTCGGAGGGTCAGTGCTGAGGGATAGCCGCACAGTCGGAGGGTCAGTGCTGAGGGAGGAGCCGCACTTTCGGAGGGTCAGTGCTGAGGGAGGAGCCGCACTGTCGGAGGGTCAGTGCTGAGGGAGAGCAGCAAAGTCGGAGGGACAGTGCTGAGGGAGAGCCGCACTGTCGGACGGTCAGTACTGAGGGAGAGCCGCACTGTCGGAGGGTCAGTAAAGAGGGGGACCGCACTGTCGGAGGGTCAGTGTTGAGGGAGAGCATAACGTTTGGTTGGTCAGTACTGAGGAAGAGACGCAATGTCGGAGGGTCAATACTGAGGGAGAGCCGCAATGTCGGAGGGTCAGAACTGAGGGAGAGCCGTACTGTCGGAGGGTCAGTGCTGAGGGAGAGCCTCACTGTCGGAGGGTCAGTACAGAGGGGGAGCCGCACTGTCGGAGGGTCAGTGCTGAGGGAGTGCCGCACTGTCGGAGGGTCAGTGCTGAGGGAGCGTCGCACTGTCGGATGGTCAGTACTGAGGGAGAGCCGCACTGTCGGAGGGTGAGTGCTGAGGGAGAGCTGCACTGTCGGAGGGACAGTGCTGAGGGAGAGACGCAATGTTGGAGGTTCAGTACTGAGGGAGATCCGCACATTCGGAGGGTCAGTGCTGAGGGAGAGCCGCACTTTCAGAGTGTCAGTACTGAGGGAGATCTGCACTTTCGGAGGGTCAGTACTGAGGGAGAGCTGCACTGTCGGAGGGTCAGTACTGAGGGAGAGCCGCACTGTCGGAGGGTGAGTGCTGAGGGAGAGCTGCACTGTCGGAGGGTCAGTGCTGAGGGAGAGGTGCACTGTCGGAAGGTCAGTACTGAGGGAGAGCCGCACTGTCGGAGGGTCAGTACTGAGGGAGAGCCGCACTGTCGGAGGGTCAGTGCTGAGGGAGAGCCGCACTGTCGGATGGTCAGTACTGAGGGAGAGCCGCACTGTCGGTGGGTCAGTGCTGAGTGAGTGCTGCACTGTCGGAGGGTCAGTACTGAGGGAGAGCATAACGTTTGGATGGTCAGTATGGAGGGAGAGACGCAATGTCGGAGGGTCAGTACTGAGGGAGAGCCGCACTGTCGGAGGGTCAGTACTGAGGGAGAGCCGCACTGTCGGAGGGTCAGTGCTGAGGGAGAGCCGCACTGTCGGTGGGTCAGTACTGAGGGAGAGCCGCACCGTCGGTGGGTCAGTACTGTGGGAGTGCTGCACTGTCGGAGGGTCAGTGCTGAGGGAGAGCTGCACTGTCGGAGTGTCAGTACTGAGGGAGAGCCGCTCTGTCGGAGGGTCAGTGCTGAGGGAGAGCCGCACTGTGGGTGGGTCAGTACTTTGGGAGAGCATAACGTTTGGATGGTCAGTACTGAGGGAGAGACGCAATGTCGGAGGGTCAGTACTGAGGGAGAGCCGCACTGTCGGAGGGTCAGTACTGAGGGAGAGCCGTAGTGTCAGAGGGTCAGTGCTGAGGGAGAGCCGCACTGTCGGAGGGTCAGTACAGAGGGAGAGACGCACTGTCGGAGGGTCAGTGCTGAGGGAGTGCCGCACTGTCGGAGGGTCAGTGCTGAGGGAGAGCCGCACTGTCAGAGGGTCAGTGCTGAGGGAGAGCCGCAATGTCGGAGGGTCAGTGCTGAGGGAGCGCCGCACTATCGGAGGGTCAGTACTGAGGGAGAGCCGCACTGTCGGAGGGTCAGTGCTGAGGGAGAGCCGCACTGTCGGAGGGTCAGTGCTGAGGGAGCGCCGCACTGTCGGAGGGTGAGTGCTGAGGGAGAGCCGCACTGTCGGAGGGTCAGTACTGAGGGAGAGCTGCACTGTCGGAGGGTCAGTGCTGAGGGAGAGTCACACTGTCGGTGGGTCAGTACTGAGGGAGTGCCGCACTGTCGGAGGGTCAGTGCTGAGGGCGAGACGCACTGTCGGAGGGTCAGTGCTGAGGGAGAGCCGCACTGTCGGTGGGTCAGTACTGAGGGAGAGCCGCACTGTCGGAGGGTCAGTGCTGAGGGAGAGCCGCACTGTCGGTGGGTCAGTGCTGAGGGAGTGCTGCACTGTCGGAGGGTCAGTACTGAGGGAGAGCTGCACTGTCGGAGGGTCAGTACTGAGGGATTGCCGTACTGTCGGAGGGTCTGTGCTGAGGGAGAGCCGCACTGTCGTAGGGTCAGTGCTGAGGGAGAGCCGCACTGTCGGAGTGTCAGTGCTGAGGGAGGAGACGCACTGTCGGATAGTCAGTACTGAGGGAGAAATGCACTGGCGGAGGTCAGTGCTGAGGGAGAGCCGCACTGTCGGAGGGTCAGTACTGAGGGAAAGCCGCACTGTCGGAGGGTCAGTGCTGAGGGAGAGCCGCACTGTCGGAGGGTCAGTACTGAGGGAGAGCCGCACTGTTGGAGGGTCAGTACTGAGGGAGAGACACACTGTCGGAGGGTCAGCACTAAGGGAGAGCCGCCCTGTCGGTGGTTCATTGCTGAGGGAGAGCCGCACTGTCGGAGCGTCAGTGTTGAGGGAGAACATAACCTTTGGATGGTCAGTACTGAGGGAGAGACGCAATGTTGGAAGGTCAGTACTGAGGGAGAGCCGCACTGTCGGAGGGTCAGTACTGAGGGAGAGCCGCACTGTCGGAGTGTCAGTGCTGAGGGAGAGCCGCACTGTCGGAAGGTCAGTGCTGAGGGAGAGCCGCACTGTCGGAGTGTCAGTGCTGAGGGAGAGCCGCACTGTCGGAGGGTCAGTGCTGAGGGAGAGCCACACTGTCGGAGGGTCACTGCTGAGGGAGAGCAGCACTGTTGGAGGGTCAGCGCTGAGGGAGAGCCGCACTGTCGGAGGGTCAGCGCTGAGGGAGAGCCGCACTGCCGTAGGGTCAGTACTGAGGGAGAGACGCAATGTCGGAGGGTCAGTACTGAGGGAGAGCCGCACTGTCGGAGGGTCAATAATGAGGGAGAGCCGCAATGTCGGAGGGTCAGTACTGAGGGATTTCCGTACTGTCGGAGGGTCAGTGCTGAGGTAGAGCCTCACTGTCGGAGGGTCAGTACATAGGGGGAGCCGCACTGTTTGAGGGTCAGTGCTGAGGGAGAGACGCACTGTCGGAGGGACAGTGCTGAGGGAGCGCCGCACTGTCGGAGGGTCAGTACTGAGGGAGAGCCGCACTGTCGGAGGGTCAGTACTGAGGGATTGCAGCACTGTCGGAGGGTCAGTACCGAGGGAGAGCCGCACTGCCGGAGGGTCAGTGCTGAGGGAGAGCCGCACTGTCGGATGGTCAGTGCTGAGGGAGAGCCGCACTGTCGGTGGGTCAGTACTGAGGGAGTGCTGCACTGTCGGAGGGTCAGTGCTGAGGGAGAGCCGCACTGTCAGTGGGTCAGTGCTGAGGGAGAGCCGCACTGTCGGAGGGTCAGTGCTGAGGGAGAGCCACACTGTCGGTGGGTCAGTGCTGAGGGAGAGCATAACGTTTGGATGGTAATTACTGAGCGAGAGACGCAATGTCGGGGGGTCAGTACAGAGGGAGAGCCGCTCTGTTCGAGGGTCAGTGCTGAGGGTGATCCACACTTTCGGAGGGTCAGTGCTGAGGGAGAGCCGCACTGTCGGAGGGTCAGTGCTGAGGGAGAGCCGCACTGTCGGAGGGTCAGTGCTGAGGGAGAGCCGCACTGTCGGAGTGTCAGTGCTGAGGGAGGAGACGCACTGTCGGATAGTCAGTACTGAGGGAGAAATGCATTGGCGGAGGTCAGTGCTGAGGGAGAGCCGCACAGTCGGAGGGTGAGTGCTGAGGGAGAGCTGCACTGTCGGAGGGTCAGTGCTGAGGGAGAGGTGCACTGTCGGAAGGTCAGTACTGAGGGAGAGCCGCACTGTCGGAGGGTCAGTACTGAGGGAGAGCCGCACTGTCGGAGGGTCAGTGCTGAGGGAGAGCCGCACTGTCGGAGGGTCAGTACGGAGGGAGAGCCGCACTGTCGGAGGGTCAGTACGGAGGGAGAGCCGCACTGTCGGAGGGTCAGTGCTGAGGGAGAGCCGCACTGTCGGATGGTCAGTACTGAGGGAGAGCCGCACTGTCGGTGGGTCAGTGCTGAGTGAGTGCTGCACTGTCGGAGGGTCAGTACTGAGGGAGAGCATAACGTTTGGATGGTCAGTATGGAGGGAGAGACGCAATGTCGGAGGGTCAGTACTGAGGGAGAGCCGCACTGTCGGAGGGTCAGTACTGAGGGAGAGCCGCACTGTCGGAGGGTCAGTGCTGAGGGAGAGCCGCACTGTCGGGGGGTCAGTACTGTGGGAGAGCTGCAGTGTCGGAGGGTCAGTGCTGAGGGAGAGCCGCACTGTCGGAGGGTCAGTGCTGAGGGAGAGCCGCACTGTCGGAGGGTCAGTACTGAGGGAGAGCCGCACTGTCGGAGGGTCAGTACAGAGGGAGAGCCGCACTGTCGGAGGGTCAGTGCTGAGGGAGAGCCGCACTGTCGGAGGGTCAGTGCTGAGGGAGAGCCGCACTGTCGGAGGGTCAGTGCTGAGGGAGAGCCGCACTGTCGGTGGGTCAGTGCTGAGGGAGAGCCGCACTGTCGGAGGGTCAGTGCTGAGGGAGAGCCGCACTGTCGGAGGGTCAGTGCTGAGGGAGAGCCGCACTGTCGGAGGGTCAGTGCTGAGGGAGAGCCGCACTGTCGGAGGGTCAGTACTGAGGGAGAGCCGCACTGTCGGAGGGTCAGTGCTGAGGGAGAGCCGCACTGTCGGAGGGTCAGTGCTGAGGGAGAGCCGCACTGTCGGAGGGTCAGTGCTGAGGGAGAGCAGCACTGTCGGAGGGTCAGTGCTGAGGGAGAGCCGCACTGTCGGAGGGTCAGTACTGAGGGAGAGCCGCACTGTCGGAGGGTCAGTACTGAGGGAGAGCCGCACTGTCGGAGGGTCAGTGCTGAGGGAGAGCAGCACTGTCGGAGGGTCAGTACTGAGGGAGAGCCGCACTGTCGGAGGGTCAGTGCTGAGGGAGAGCCGCACTGTCGGAGGGTCAGTGCTGAGGGAGAGCCGCAATGTCGGAGGGTCAGTGCTGAGGGAGAGCCGCACTGTCGGAGGGTCAGTACTGAGGGAGAGCCGCACTGTCGGAGGGTCAGTGCTGAGGGAGAGCCGCACTGTCGGAGGGTCAGTGCTGAGGGAGAGCCGCACTGTCGGAGGGTCAGTACTGAGGGAGAGCCGCACTGTCGGAGGGTCAGTGCTGAGGGAGAGCCGCACTGTCGGAGGGTCAGTGCTGAGGGAGAGCCGCACTGTCGGAGGGTCAGTGCTGAGGGAGAGCCGCACTGTCGGAGGGTCAGTGCTGAGGGAGAGCAGCACTGTCGGAGGGTCAGTGCTGAGGGAGAGCCGCACTGTCGGAGGGTCAGTGCTGAGGGAGAGCCGCACTGTCGGAGGGTCAGTACTGAGGGAGAGCCGCACTGTCGGAGGGTCAGTGCTGAGGGAGAGACGAACAGTCGGAGGGTCAGTACTGAGGGAGAGCCGCACTGTCGGAGGGTCAATACTGAGGGAGAGCCGCAATGTCGGAGGGTCAGTACTGAGGGAGAGCCGTACTGTCGGAGGGTCAGTGCTGAGGGAGAGCCTCACTGTCGGAGGGTCAGTACAGAGGGGGAGCCGCACTGTCGGAGGGTCAGTGCTGAGGGAGAGCCGCACTGTCGGAGGGTCAGTGCTGAGGGAGCGCCGCACTGTCGGAGGGTCAGTACTGAGGGAGAGCCGCACTGTCGGAGGGTCAGTGCTGAGGGAGAGCCGCACTGTCGGAGGGTCAGTGCTGAGGGAGAGCCGCACTGTCGGAGGGTCAGTACTGAGGGAGAGCCGCACTGTCGGAGGGTCAGTGCTGAGGGAGAGCCGCACTGTCAGGAGGGTCAGTACTGAGGGAGAGCTGCACTGTCGGAGGGTCAGTGCTGAGGGAGAGCCGCACTGTCGGAGGGTCAGTGCTGAGGGAGAGCCGCACTGTCGGAGGGTCAGTACTGAGGGAGAGCCGCACTGTCGGAGGGTCAGTACTGAGGGAGAGCCGCACTGTCGGAGGGTCAGTGCTGAGGGAGAGCCGCACTGTCGGAGGGTCAGTACTGAGGGAGAGCCGCACTGTCGGTGGGTCAGTGCTGAGGGAGAGCTGCACTGTCGGAGGGTCAGTACTGAGGGAGAGCCGCACTGTCGGAGGGTCAGTGCTGAGGGAGAGACGCACTGTCGGAGGGTCAGTACTGAGGGAGAGCCGCACTGTCGGAGGGTCAGTACTGAGGGAGAGCCGCACTGTCGGAGGGTCAGTGCTGAGGGAGAGCCGCACTGTCGGAGGGTCAGTACTGAGGGAGAGCCGCACTGTCGGAGGGTCAGTACTGAGGGAGAGCCGCACTGTCGGAGGGTCAGTGCTGAGGGAGAGCCGCACTGTCGGAGGGTCAGTACTGAGGGAGAGCCGCACTGTCGGAGGGTCAGTGCTGAGGGAGAGCCGCACTGTCGGAGGGTCAGTACTGAGGGAGAGCCGCACTGTCGGAGGGTCAGTACTGAGGGAGAGCCGCACTGTCGGAGGGTCAGTACTGAGGGAGAGCCGCACTGTCGGAGGGTCAGTACTGAGGGAGAGCCGCACTGTCGGAGGGTCAGTGCTGAGGGAGAGCCGCACTGTCGGAGGGTCAGTACTGAGGGAGAGCCGCACTGTCGGAGGGTCAGTGCTGAGGGAGAGCCGCACTGTCGGAGGGTCAGTGCTGAGGGAGAGCCGCACTGTCGGAGGGTCAGTGCTGAGGGAGAGCCGCACTGTCGGAGGGTCAGTGCTGAGGGAGAGCCGCACTGTCGGAGGGTCAGTACTGAGGGAGAGCCGCACTGTCGGAGGGTCAGTGCTGAGGGAGAGCCGCACTGTCGGAGGGTCAGTGCTGAGGGAGAGCCGCACTGTCGGAGGGTCAGTGCTGAGGGAGAGCCGCACTGTCGGAGGGTCAGTACTGAGGGAGAGCGCACTGTCGGAGGGTCAGTGCTGAGGGAGAGCCGCACTGTCGGAGGGTCAGTGCTGAGGGAGAGCCGCACTGTCGGAGGGTCAGTGCTGAGGGAGAGCCGCACTGTCGGAGGGTCAGCGCTGAGGGAGAGCCGCACTGTCGGAGGGTCAGTACTGAGGGAGAGCCGCACTGTCGGAGGGTCAGTGCTGAGGGAGAGCCGCACTGTCGGAGGGTCAGTGCTGAGGGAGAGCCGCACTGTCGGAGGGTCAGTACTGAGGGAGAGCCGCACTGTCGGAGGGTCAGTACTGAGGGAGAGCCGCACTGTCGGAGGGTCAGTGCTGAGGGAGAGCCGCACTGTCGGAGGGTCAGTGCTGAGGGAGAGCCGCACTGTCGGAGGGTCAGTGCTGAGGGAGAGACGCACTGTCGGAGGGTCAGTACTGAGGAAGTGACGCACTGTCGGAGGGTCAGTGCTGAGGGAGAGCCGCACTGTCGGAGGGTCAGTACTGAGGGAGAGCCGCACTGTCGGAGGGTCAGTGCTGAGGGAGAGCCGCACTGTCGGAGGGTCAGTACTGAGGGAGAGCCGCACTGTCGGAGGGTCAGTACTGAGGGAGAGCAGCACTGTCGGAGGGTCAGTGCTGAGGGAGAGCCGCACTGTCGGTGGGTCAGTGCTGAGGGAGAGCCGCACTGTCGGAGGATCACTGCTGAGGGAGAGCCGCACTGTCGGAGGGTCAGTACTGAGGGAGAGACGCACTGTCGGAGGGTCAGTACTGAGGGAGAGCCGCACTGTCGGAGGGTCAGTACTGAGGGAGAGCCGCACTGTCGGAGGGTCAGTGCTGAGGGAGAGCCGCACTGTCGGAGGGTCAGTGCTGAGGGAGAGCCGCACTGTCGGAGTGTCAGTGCTGAGGGAGAGCCGCACTGTCGGAGGGTCAGTGCTGAGGGAGAGCCACACTGTCGGAGGGTCACTGCTGAGGGAGAGCCGCACTGTTGGAGGGTCAGCGCTGAGGGAGAGCCGCACTGTCGGAGGGTCAGCGCTGAGGGAGAGCCGCACTGCCGTAGGGTCAGTACTGAGGGAGAGACGCAATGTCGGAGGGTCAGTACTGAGGGAGAGCCGCACTGTCGGAGGGTCAATAATGAGGGAGAGCCGCAATGTCGGAGGGTCAGTACTGAGGGAGAGCCGTACTGTCGGAGGGTCAGTGCTGAGGTAGAGCCTCACTGTCGGAGGGTCAGTACATAGGGGGAGCCGCACTGTTTGAGGGTCAGTGCTGAGGGAGAGACGCACTGTCGGAGGGTCAGTGCTGAGGGAGCGCCGCACTGTCGGAGGGTCAGTACTGAGGGAGAGCCGCACTGTCGGAGGGTCAGTACTGAGGGATTGCAGCACTGTCGGAGGGTCAGTACCGAGGGAGAGCCGCACTGCCGGAGGGTCAGTGCTGAGGGAGAGCCGCACTGTCGGATGGTCAGTGCTGAGGGAGAGCCGCACTGTCGGTGGGTCAGTACTGAGGGAGTGCTGCACTGTCGGAGGGTCAGTGCTGAGGGAGAGCCGCACTGTCAGTGGGTCAGTGCTGAGGGAGAGCCGCACTGTCGGAGGGTCAGTGCTGAGGGAGAGCCACACTGTCGGTGGGTCAGTGCTGAGGGAGAGCATAACGTTTGGATGGTAATTACTGAGCGAGAGACGCAATGTCGGGGGGTCAGTACAGAGGGAGAGCCGCTCTGTTCGAGGGTCAGTGCTGAGGGTGATCCACACTTTCGGAGGGTCAGTGCTGAGGGAGAGCCGCACTGTCGGAGGGTCAGTGCTGAGGGAGAGCCGCACTGTCGGAGGGTCAGTGCTGAGGGAGAGCCGCACTGTCGGAGGGTCAGTGCGGAGGGAGAGATGCTTTGTCGGAGGGTCAGTGCTTAAGGCGAGCGCACTGTCGGACTGTTAGTACTGAGGGAGAGCCGCCCTGTCGGAGGGACGGCGCTGAGGGAGAGCCGCACTGTCGGAGGGTCAGTGCTGAGGGAGAGCCGCACTGTCGGAGGGTCAGTGCTGAGGGAGAGCCGCACTGTCGGAGGGTCAGTACTGAGGGAGAGCCGCACTGTCGGAGGGTCAGTGCTGAGGGAGAGCCGCACTGTCGGAGGGTCAGTGCTGAGGGAGAGCCGCACTGTCGGAGGGTCAGTACTGAGGGAGAGCCGCACTGTCGGAGGGTCAGTGCTGAGGGAGAGCCGCACTGTCGGAGGGTCAGTGCTGAGGGAGAGCCGCACTGTCGGAGGGTCAGTGCTGAGGGAGAGCCGCACTGTCGGAGGGTCAGTACTGAGGGAGAGCCGCACTGTCGGAGGGTCAGTGCTGAGGGAGAGCCGCACTGTCGGAGGGTCAGTACTGAGGGAGAGCCGCACTGTCGGAGGGTCAGTACTGAGGGAGAGCCGCACTGTCGGAGGGTCAGTGCTGAGGGAGAGCCGCACTGTCGGAGGGTCAGTGCTGAGGGAGAGCCGCACTGTCGGAGGGTCAGTGCTGAGGGAGAGCCGCACTGTCGGAGGGTCAGTGCTGAGGGAGAGCCGCACTGTCGGAGGGTCAGTGCTGAGGGAGAGCTGCACTGTCGGAGGGTCAGTGCTGAGGGAGAGCCGCACTGTCGGAGGGTCAGTACTGAGGGAGAGCCGCACTGTCGGAGGGTCAGTGCTGAGGGAGAGCCGCACTGTCGGAGGGTCAGTGCTGAGGGAGAGCCAATCTGTCGGACGGTCAGTGCTGAGGGAGAGCCGCACTGTCGGAGGGTCAGTGCTGAGGGAGAGCCGCACTGTCGGAGGGTCAGTGCTGAGGGAGAGCTGCACTGTCGGAGGGTCAGTGCTGAGGGAGAGCCGCACTGTCGGAGGGTCAGTACTGAGGGAGAGCCGCACTGTCGGAGGGTCAGTGCTGAGGGAGAGCCGCACTGTCGGAGGGTCAGTGCTGAGGGAGAGCCGCACTGTCGGAGGGTCAGTGCTGAGGGAGAGCCGCACTGTCGGAGGGTCAGTGCTGAGGGAGAGCCGCACTGTCGGAGGGTCAGTGCTGAGGGAGAGCCGCACTGTCGGAGGGTCAGTGCTGAGGGAGAGCCGCACTGTCGGAGGGTCAGTGCTGAGGGAGAGCCGCACTGTCGGAGGGTCAGTGCTGAGGGAGAGCCACACTGTCGGAGGGTCAGTGCTGAGGGAGAGCCGCACTGTCGGAGGGTCAGTGCTGAGGGAGAGCCGCACTGTCGGAGGGTCAGTGCTGAGGGAGAGCCGCACTGTCGGAGGGTCAGTACTGAGGGAGAGCCGCACTGTCGGAGGGTCAGTGCTGAGGGAGAGCCGCACTGTCGGAGGGTCAGTTCTGAGGGAGAGCCGCACTGTCGGAGGGTCATTCCTGAGGGACAGCGGCACTGTCGGAGGGTCAGTACTGAGGGGGTGCCGCACTGTCGGAGGGTCAGTGCTGAGGGAGAGTCGCGCTGTCCGAGGGTCTGTGCTGAGGGAGAGCCGCACTGTCGGAGGGTCAGTGCTGAGGGAGAGCCGCACTGTCGGAGGGTCAGTGCTGAGGGAGAGCCGCACTGTCGGAGGGTCAGTGCTGAGGGAGAGCCGCACTGTCGGAGGGTCAGTGCTGAGGGAGAGCCGCACTGTCGGAGGGTCAGTGCTGAGGGAGAGCCGCACTGTCGGAGGGTCAGTGCTGAGGGAGAGCCGCACTGTCGGAGGGTCAGTGCTGAGGGAGAGCCGCACTGTCGGAGGGTCAGTGCTGAGGGAGAGCCGCACTGTCGGAGGGTCAGTGCTGAGGGAGAGCCGCACTGTCGGAGGGTCAGTGCTGAGGGAGAGCCGCACTGTCGGAGGGTCAGTGCTGAGGGAGAGCCGCACTGTCGGAGGGTCAGTGCTGAGGGAGAGCCGCACTGTCGGAGGGTCAGTGCTGAGGGAGAGCCGCACTGTCGGAGGGTCAGTACTGAGGGAGAGCCGCACTGTCGGAGGGTCAGTGCTGAGGGAGAGCCGCACTGTCGGAGGGTCAGTGCTGAGGGAGAGCCGCACTGTCGGAGGGTCAGTGCTGAGGGAGAGCCGCACTGTCAGAGGGTCAGTGCTGAGGGAGAGCCGCACTGTCGGAGGGTCAGTACTGAGGAGGAGCTGCACTGTCGGAGGGTCAGTACTGAGGGAGAGCCGCACTGTCGGAGGGTCAGTGCTGAGGGAGAGCCGCACTGTCGGAGGGTCAGTGCTGAGGGAGAGCCGCACTGTCGGAGGGTCAGTGCTGAGGGAGAGCCGCACTGTCGGAGGGTCAGTGCTGAGGGAGAGCCGCACTGTCGGAGGGTCAGTGCTGAGGGAGAGCCGCACTGTCGGAGGGTCAGTGCTGAGGGAGAGCCGCACTGTCGGAGGGTCAGTGCTGAGGGAGAGCCGCACTGTCGGAGGGTCAGTGCTGAGGGAGAGCCGCACTGTCGGAGGGTCAGTACTGAGGGAGAGCCGCACTGTCGGAGGGTCAGTACTGAGGGAGAGCCGCACTGTCGGAGGGTCAGTACTGAGGGAGAGCCGCACTGTCGGAGGGTCAGTGCTGAGGGAGAGCCGCACTGTCGGAGGGTCAGTACTGAGGGAGAGCCGCACTGTCGGAGGGTCAGTGCTGAGGGAGAGCCGCACTGTCGGAGGGTCAGTGCTGAGGGAGAGCCGCACTGTCGGAGGGTCAGTGCTGAGGGAGAGCCGCACTGTCGGAGGGTCAGTACTGAGGGAGAGCCGCACTGTCGGAGGGTCAGTACTGAGGGAGAGCCGCACTGTCGGAGGGTCAGTGCTGAGGGAGAGCCGCACTGTCGGATGGTCAGTGCTGAGGGAGAGCCGCACTGTCGGAGGGTCAGTGCTGAGGGAGAGCCGCACTGTCGGAGGGTCAGTGCTGAGGGAGAGCCGCACTGTCGGAGGGTCAGTGCTGAGGGAGAGCCGCACTGTCGGAGGGTCAGTGCTGAGGGAGAGCCGCACTGTCGGAGGGTCAGTACTGAGGGAGAGCCGCACTGTCGGAGGGTCAGTACTGAGGGAGAGCCGCACTGTCGGAGGGTCAGTACTGAGGGAGAGCCGCACTGTCGGAGGGTCAGTGCTGAGGGAGAGCCGCACTGTCGGAGGGTCAGTGCTGAGGGAGAGCCGCACTGTCGGAGGGTCAGTGCTGAGGGAGAGCCGCACTGTCGGAGGGTCAGTGCTGAGGGAGAGCCGCACTGTCGGAGGGTCAGTGCTGAGGGAGAGCCGCACTGTCGGAGGGTCAGTGCTGAGGGAGAGCCGCACTGTCGGAGGGTCAGTGCTGAGGGAGAGCCGCACTGTCGGAGCGTCAGTGCTGAGGGAGAGCCGCACTGTCGGAGGGTCAGTACTGAGGGAGAGCCGCACTTTCAGAGGGCCATTGCTGAGGGAGCCCCTCCCTATCTGAGGGCCAGTGCTGAGGGAGTGCCGCACTGTCGGAGGGTCAGTCGTGAGGGAGCCGCACTGTTGGAGGGTCAGTACTGAGGGAGAGCCGCACTGTCGGAGGGTCAGTACTGAGGGAGAGCCGCACTGTCGGAGGGTCAGTGCTGAGGGAGAGCCGCACTGTCGGAGGGTCAGTGCTGAGGGAGAGCCGCACTGTCGGAGGGTCAGTGCTGAAGGAGAGCCGCACTTTCGGAGGGTCAGTGCTGAGGGAGAGCCGCACTGTCGGAGGGTCAGTGCTGAGGGAGAGCCGCACTGTCGGAGGGTCAGTGCTGAGGGAGAGCCGCACTGTCGGAGGGTCAGTGCTGAGGGAGAGCCGCACTGTCGGAGGGTCAGTACTGAGGGAGAGCCGCACTGTCGGAGGGTCAGTGCTGAGGGAGAGCCGCACTGTCGGAGGTCAGTGCTGAGGGAGAGCCGCACTGTCGGAGGGTCAGTGCTGAGGGAGAGCCGCACTGTCGGAGGGTCAGTGCTGAGGGAGAGCCGCACTGTCGGAGGGTCAGTGCTGAGGGAGAGCCGCACTGTCGGAGGGTCAGTGCTGAGGGAGAGCCGCACTGTCGGAGGGTCAGTGCTGAGGGAGAGCCGCACTGTCGGAGGGTCAGTGCTGAGGGAGAGCCGCACTGTCGGAGGGTCAGTGCTGAGGGAGAGCCGCACTGTCGGAGGGTCAGTGCTGAGGGAGAGCCGCACTGTCGGAGGGTCAGTGCTGAGGGAGAGCCGCACTGTCGGAGGGTCAGTGCTGAGGGAGAGCCGCACTGTCGGAGGGTCAGTACTGAGGGAGAGCCGCACTGTTGGAGGTCAGTACTGAGGGAGAGCCGCACTGTCGGAGGGTCAGTGCTGAGGGAGAGCCGCACTGTCGGAGGGTCAGTACTGAGGGAGAGCCGCACTGTCGGAGGGTCAGTGCTGAGGGAGAGCCGCACTGTCGGAGGGTCAGTGCTGAGGGAGAGCCGCACTGTCGGAGGGTCAGTGCTGAGGGAGAGCCGCACTGTCGGAGGGTCAGTGCTGAGGGAGAGCCGCACTGTCGGAGGGTCAGTGCTGAGGGAGAGCCGCACTGTCGGAGGGTCAGTGCTGAGGGAGAGCCGCACTGTCGGAGGGTCAGTGCTGAGGGAGAGCCGCACTGTCGGAGGGTCAGTGCTGAGGGAGAGCCGCACTGTCGGAGGGTCAGTGCTGAGGGAGAGCCGCACTGTCGGAGGGTCAGTGCTGAGGGAGAGCCGCACTGTCGGAGGGTCAGTGCTGAGGGAGAGCCGCACTGTCGGAGGGTCAGTGCTGAGGGAGAGCCGCACTGTCGGAGGGTCAGTGCTGAGGGAGAGCCGCACTGTCGGAGGGTCAGTGCTGAGGGAGAGCCGCACTGTCGGAGGGTCAGTGCTGAGGGAGAGCCGCACTGTCGGAGGGTCAGTACTGAGGGAGAGCCGCACTGTCGGAGGGTCAGTGCTGAGGGAGAGCCGCACTGTCGGAGGGTCAGTGCTGAGGGAGAGCCGCACTGTCGGAGGGTCAGTGCTGAGGGAGAGCCGCACTGTCGGAGGGTCAGTGCTGAGGGAGAGCCGCACTGTCGGAGGGTCAGTGCTGAGGGAGAGCCGCACTGTCGGAGGGTCAGTGCTGAGGGAGAGCCGCACTGTCGGAGGGTCAGTGCTGAGGGAGAGCCGCACTGTCGGAGGGTCAGTGCTGAGGGAGAGCCGCACTGTCGGAGGGTCAGTGCTGAGGGAGAGCCGCACTGTCGGAGGGTCAGTACTGAGGGAGAGCCGCACTGTCGGAGGGTCAGTGCTGAGGGAGAGCCGCACTGTCGGAGGGTCAGTGCTGAGGGAGAGCCGCACTGTCGGAGGGTCAGTGCTGAGGGAGAGCCGCACTGTCGGAGGGTCAGTGCTGAGGGAGAGCCGCACTGTCGGAGGGTCAGTGCTGAGGGAGAGCCGCACTGTCGGAGGGTCAGTACTGAGGGAGAGCCGCACTGTCGGAGGGTCAGTGCTGAGGGAGAGCCGCACTGTCGGAGGGTCAGTGCTGAGGGAGAGCCGCACTGTCGGAGGGTCAGTGCTGAGGGAGAGCCGCACTGTCGGAGGGTCAGTGCTGAGGGAGAGCCGCACTGTCGGAGGGTCAGTGCTGAGGGAGAGCCGCACTGTCGGAGGGACAGTACTGAGGGAGAGCCGCACTGTTGGAGGGTCAGTACTGAGGGAGAGCCGCACTGTCGGAGGGTCAGTGCTGAGGGAGAGCCGCACTGTCGGAGGGTCAGTGCTGAGGGAGAGCCGCACTGTCGGAGGGTCAGTGCTGAGGGAGAGCCGCACTGTCGGAGGGTCAGTGCTGAGGGAGAGCCGCACTGTCGGAGGGTCAGTGCTGAGGGAGAGCCGCACTGTCGGAGGGTCAGTACTGAGGGAGAGCCGCACTGTCGGAGGGTCAGTGCTGAGGGAGCGCCGCACTGTCGGAGGGTCAGTACTGAGGGAGAGCCGCACTGTCGGAGGGTCAGTACTGAGGGAGAGCCGCACTGTCGGAGGGTCAGTACTGAGGGAGAGCCGCACTGTCGGAGGGTCAGTGCTGAGGGAGTCGCGCACTGTCGGAGGGTCAGTGCTGAGGGAGAGCCGCACTGTCGGAGGGTCAGTACTGAGGGAGAGCCGCACTGTCGGAGGGTCAGTGCTGAGGGAGAGCCGCACTGTCGGAGGGTCAGTACTGAGGGAGAGCCGCACTGTCGGAGGGTCAGTCCTGAGGGAGCCGCACTGTTGGAGGGTCAGTACAGAGGGAGAGCCGCACTGTCGGAGGGTCAGTGCTGAGGGAGAGCCGCACTGTCGGAGGGTCAGTACTGAGGGAGAGCCGCACTGTCGGAGGATCAGTGCTGAGGGAGAGCCGCACTGTCGGAGGGTCAGTGCTGAGGGAGAGCCGCACTGTCGGAGGGTCAGTGCTGAGGGAGAGCCGCACTGTCGGAGGGTCAGTGCTGAGGGAGAGCCGCACTGTCGGAGGGTCAGTGCTGAGGGAGAGCCGCACTGTCGGAGGGTCAGTACTGAGGGAGAGCCGCACTGTCGGAGGGTCAGTGCTGAGGGAGAGCCGCACTGTCGGAGGGTCAGTGCTGAGGGAGAGCCGCACTGTCGGAGGGTCAGTACTGAGGGAGAGCCGCACTGTCGGAGGGTCAGTGCTGAGGGAGAGCCGCACTGTCGGAGGGTCAGTACTGAGGGAGAGCTGCACTGTCGGAGGGTCAGTGCTGAGGGAGAGCCGCACTGTCGGAGGGTCAGTACTGAGGGAGAGCCGCACTGTCGGAGGGTCAGTGCTGAGGGAGAGCCGCACTGTCGGAGGGTCAGTGCTGAGGGAGAGCCGCACTGTCGGAGGGTCAGTGCTGAGGGAGAGCCGCACTGTCGGAGGGTCAGTGCTGAGGGAGAGCCGCACTGTCGGAGGGTCAGTGCTGAGGGAGAGCCGCACTGTCGGAGGGTCAGTGCTGAGGGAGAGCCGCACTGTCGGAGGGTCAGTGCTGAGGGAGAGCCGCACTGTCGGAGGGTCAGTGCTGAGGGAGAGCCGCACTGTCGGAGGGTCAGTACTGAGGGAGCCGCACTGTCGGAGGGTCAGTGCTGAGGGAGAGCCGCACTGTCGGAGGGTCAGTACTGAGGGAGAGCCGCACTGTCGGAGGGTCAGTACTGAGGGAGAGCCGCACTGTCGGAGGGTCAGTGCTGAGGGAGAGCCGCACTGTCGGAGGGTCAGTGCTGAGGGAGAGCCGCACTGTCGGAGGGTCAGTGCTGAGGGAGAGCCGCACTGTCGGAGGGTCAGTGCTGAGGAGAGCCGCACTGTCGGAGGGTCAGTGCTGAGGGAGAGCCGCACTGTCGGAGGGTCAGTACTGAGGGAGAGCCGCACTGTCGGAGGGTCAGTGCTGAGGGAGAGCCGCACTGTCGGAGGGTCAGTGCTGAGGGAGAGCCGCACTGTCGGAGGGTCAGTGCTGAGGGAGAGCCGCACTGTCGGGGAGGTCAGTGCTGAGGGAGAGCCGCACTGTCGGAGGGTCAGTGCTGAGGGAGAGCCGCACTGTCGGAGGGTCAGTGCTGAGGGAGAGCTGCACTGTCGGAGGGTCAGTGCTGAGGGAGAGCCGCACTGTCGGAGGGTCAGTGCTGAGGGAGAGCCGCACTGTCGGAGGGTCAGTGCTGAGGGAGAGCCGCACTGTCGGAGGGTCAGTGCTGAGGGAGAGCCGCACTGTCGGAGGGTCAGTGCTGAGGGAGAGCCGCACTGTCGGAGGGTCAGTACTGAGGGAGAGCCGCACTGTCGGAGGGTCAGTGCTGAGGGAGAGCCGCACTGTCGGAGGGTCAGTACTGAGGGAGAGCCGCACTGTCGGAGGGTCAGTGCTGAGGGAGAGCCGCACTGTCGGAGGGTCAGTACTGAGGGAGAGCCGCACTGTCGGAGGGTCAGTGCTGAGGGAGAGCCGCACTGTCGGAGGGTCAGTGCTGAGGGAGAGCCGCACTGTCGGAGGGTCAGTGCTGAGGGAGAGCCGCACTGTCGGAGGGTCAGTGCTGAGGGAGAGCCGCACTGTCGGAGGGTCAGTACTGAGGGAGAGCCGCACTGTCGGAGGGTCAGTGCTGAGGGAGAGCCGCACTGTCGGAGGGTCAGTGCTGAGGGAGAGCCGCACTGTCGGAGGGTCAGTGCTGAGGGAGAGCCGCACTGTCGGAGGGTCAGTGCTGAGGGAGAGCCGCACTGTCGGAGGGTCAGTGCTGAGGGAGAGCCGCACTGTCGGAGGGTCAGTACTGAGGGAGAGCCGCACTGTCGGAGGGTCAGTGCTGAGGGAGAGCCGCACTGTCGGAGGGTCAGTACCGAGGGAGAGCCGCACTGTCGGAGGGTCAGTGCTGAGGGAGAGCCGCACTGTCGGAGGGTCAGTACTGAGGGAGAGCCGCACTGTCGGAGGGTCAGTGCTGAGGGAGAGCCGCACTGTCAGAGCGTCAGTGTTGAGGGAAAACATAACGTTTGGATGCTCAGTACTGAGGGAAAGCCGCACTGTCGGAGGGTCAGTACTGAGGGAGAGCCGCACTGTCGGAGGGTCAGTACTGAGGGAGAGCCGCACTGTCGGAGGGTCAGTGCTGAGGGAGAGCCGCACTGTCGGAGGGTCAGTGCTGAGGGAGAGCCGCACTGTCGGAGGGTCAGTGCTGAGGGAGAGCCGCACTGTCGGAGGGTCAGTGCTGAGGGAGAGCCGCACTGTCGGAGGGTCAGTGCTGAGGGAGAGCCGCACTGTCGGAGGGTCAGTGCTGAGGGAGAGCCGCACTGTCGGAGGGTCAGTGCTGAGGGAGAGCCGCACTGTCGGAGGGTCAGTACTGAGGGAGAGCCGCACTGTCGGAGGGTCAGTACTGAGGGAGAGCCGCACTGTCGGAGGGTCAGTGCTGAGGGAGAGCCGCACTGTCGGAGGGTCAGTACTGAGGGAGAGCCGCACTGTCGGAGGGTCAGTGCTGAGGGAGAGCCGCACTGTCGGAGGGTCAGTACTGAGGGAGAGCCGCACTGTCGGAGGGTCAGTGCTGAGGGAGAGACGCACTGTCGGAGGGTCAGTGCTGAGGGAGAGCCGCACTGTCGGAGGGTCAGTACTGAGGGAGAGCCGCACTGTCGGAGGGTCAGTACTGAGGGAGAGCCGCACTGTCGGAGGGTCAGTGCTGAGGGAGAGCCGCACTGTCGGAGGGTCAGTGCTGAGGGAGAGCCGCACTGTCGGAGGGTCAGTGCTGAGGGAGAGCCGCACTGTCGGAGGGTCAGTGCCGAGGGAGAGCCGCACTGTCGGATGGTTAGTGCTGAGGGAGAGCCGCACTGTCGGGGGTCAGTCCTGAGGGACAGCGGCACTGTCGGAGGGTCAGTGCTGAGGGAGAGCCGCACTGTCGGAGGGTCAGTGCTGAGGGAGAGCCTTACTGTCGGAGGGTCAGTACTGAGGGAGAGACGCACTGTCGGAGGGTCAGTACTGAGGGAGAGCCGCACTGTCGGAGGGTCAGTGCTGAGGGAGAGCCGCACTGTCGGAGGGTCAGTGCTGAGGGAGAGCCGCACTGTCGGAGGGTCAGTGCTGAGGGAGAGCCGCACTGTCGGAGGGTCAGTGCTGAGGGAGAGCCGCACTGTCGGAGGGTCAGTGCTGAGGGAGAGCCGCACTGTCGGAGGGTCAGTACTGAGGGAGAGCCGCACTGTCGGAGGGTCAGTGCTGAGGGAGCCGCACTGTCGGAGGGTCAGTGCTGAGGGAGAGCCGCACTGTCGGAGGGTCAGTGCTGAGGGAGAGCCGCACTGTCGGAGGGTCAGTGCTGAGGGAGAGCCGCACTGTCGGAGGGTCAGTGCTGAGGGAGAGCCGCACTGTCGGAGGGTCAGTGCTGAGGGAGAGCCGCACTGTCGGAGGGTCAGTACTGAGGGAGAGCCGCACTGTCGGAGGGTCAGTGCTGAGGGAGAGCCGCACTGTCGGAGGGTCAGTGCTGAGGGAGAGCCGCACTGTCGGAGGGTCAGTACTGAGGGAGAGCCGCACTGTCGGAGGTCAGTGCTGAGGGAGAGCCGCACTGTCGGAGGGTCAGTGCTGAGGGAGAGCCGCACTGTCAGAGGGTCAGTATGAGGGAGAGCCGCACTGTCGGAGGGTCAGTACTGAGGGAGAGCCGCACTGTCGGAGGGTCAGTGCTGAGGGAGAGCCGCACTGTCGGAGGGTCAGTGCTGAGGGAGAGCCGCACTGTCGGAGAGTCAGTGCTGAGGGAGAGCCGCACTGTCGGAGGGTCAGTACTGAGGGACAGCGGCACTGTCGGAGGGTCAGTGCTGAGGGAGAGCCGCACTGTCGGAGGGTCAGTACTGAGGGAGAGCCGCACTGTCGGAGGGTCAGTGCTGAGGGAGAGCCGCACTGTCGGAGGGTCAGTACTGAGGGAGAGCCGCACTGTCGGAGGGTCAGTGCTGAGGGAGAGCCGCACTGTCGGAGGGTCAGTGCTGAGGGAGAGCCTGTCGGAGGGTCAGTGCTGAGGGAGAGCCGCACTGTCGGAGGGTCAGTGCTGAGGGAGAGCCGCACTGTCGGAGGGTCAGTGCTGAGGGGAGCCGCACTGTCGGAGGGTCAGTACTGAGGGAGAGCCTGCACTGTCGGAGGGTCAGTGCTGAGGGAGAGCCGCACTGTCGGAGGGTCAGTGCTGAGGGAGAGCCGCACTGTCGGAGGGTCAGTACTGAGGGAGAGCCGCACTGTCGGAGGGTCAGTGCTGAGGGAGAGCCGCACTGTCGGAGGGTCAGTGCTGAGGGAGAGCCGCACTGTCGGAGGGTCAGTACTGAGGGAGAGCCGCACTGTCGGAGGGTCAGTACTGAGGGAGAGCCGCACTGTCGGAGGGTCAGTACTGAGGGAGAGCCGCACTGTCGGAGGGTCAGTGCTGAGGGAGAGCCGCACTGTCGGAGGGTCAGTGCTGAGGGAGGCCGCACTGTCGGAGGGTCAGTGCTGAGGGAGCCGCACTGTCGGAGGGTCAGTGCTGAGGGAGAGCCGCACTGTCGGAGGGTCAGTGCTGAGGGAGAGCCGCACTGTCGGAGGGTCAGTGCTGAGGGAGAGCCGCACTGTCGGAGGGTCAGTGCTGAGGGAGAGCCGCACTGTCGGAGGGTCAGTGCTGAGGGAGAGCCGCACTGTCGGAGGGTCAGTGCTGAGGGAGAGCCGCACTGTCGGAGGGTCAGTGCTGAGGGAGAGCCGCACTGTCGGAGGGTCAGTGCTGAGGGAGAGCCGCAATGTCGGAGGGTCAGTACCGAGGGAGCGCCGCACTGTCGGAGGGTCAGTGCTGAGGGAGAGCCGCAATGTCGGAGGGTCAGTGCTGAGGGAGAGCCGAACTGTCGGAGGGTCGTGCCTGAGGGAGAGCCGCACTGTCGAGGGTCAGTACATGAGGAGGAGCCCGCACTGTCGGAGGGTCAGTGCTGAGGGAGAGCCGCAACTGTCGGATGGTCAGTGCTGAGGGAGAGCCGCCACTGTCGGAGGTCAGTACTGGAGGGAGAGCCGCACTGTCGGAGGGTCAGCTACTGAGGAGAAGCCGCACTGTCGGAGGGTCAGTACTGAGGGAGAGCCGCACTGTCGGAGGGTGCAGTGCTGAGGGAGAGCCGCACTGTCGGAGGGTCAGTGCTGAGGGAGAGCCAGCACTAGTCGGATGGTCAGTATGAGGGAGAGCCGCACTGTCCGAGGGTCAGTGCTGAGGGAGCCTCACTGTCGGAGGGTCAGTGCTGAGGGAGAGCCGCACTGTCGAGGGGTCAGTGTGAGGGAGAGCCGCACTGTCGGAGGGTCAGTGCTGAGGGAGAGCCGCACTGTCCGGAAGGGTCAGTACTGAGGGGAGAGCCGCACTGTCGGAGGGTCATTGCTGAGGGAGAGCCGCACTGTCGGAGGGTCAGTGCTGAGGGAGAGCAGACTGTCGGAGGGTCAGTGCTGAGGGAGAGCCGCACTGTCGGAGGGTCAGTACTGAGGGAGAGCCGCACTGTCGGAGGGTCAGTACTGACGGAGAGCCGCACTGTCGGAGGGTCAGTACTGAGGGGTGCAGCACTGTCGGATGGTCAGTGCTGAGGGAGCGCTGCACTGTCGGAGGGTCAGTGCTGAGGGAGAGCCGCACTGTCGGAGGGTCAGTGCTGAGGGAGAGCCGCACTGTCGGAGGGTCAGTGTGAGGGAGAGCGCACTGTCGGAGGGTCAGTGCTGAGGGAGAGCCGCACTGTCGGAGGGTCAGTGCTGAGGGAGAGCCGCACTGTCGGAGGGTCAGTGCTGAGGGAGAGCCGCAGGCCGCATGTCGGAGGGTCACTGTGAGGGGGAGAGCCGCACTGTCGGAGGGTCAGTGCTGAGGGAGAGCCGCACTGTCGGAGGGTCAGTATGAGGGAGAGCCGCACTGTCGGAGGGTCAGTGAGGGAGAGCCGTCTGTCGGGGCGAGAGGAGAGCGGCAGGTCAGGTCTGAGGGAGAGCCGCACTGTCGGAGGGTCAGTATGAGGAGAGCCGCACTGTCGGAGGGTCAGTGCTGAGGGAGAGCACGCACTGTCGGAGGGTCAGACTGAGGGAGAGCCGCACTGTCGGAGGGTCAGTATGAGGGAGAGCCGCACTGTCGGAGGGTCAGTGCTGAGGGAGAGCGCACTGTCGGAGGGTCTGTAGTGAGAGAGCCGCACTGTCGGAGGGTCAGTGCTGAGGGAGAGCCGCACTGTCGGAGGGTCAGTGCTGGGAGAGTCCGCACTGTCGGAGGGTCAGTGCTGAGGGAGAGCCGCACTGTCGGAGGGTCAGTGCTGAGGGAGAGCCGCACTGTCGGAGGGTCAGTGCTGAGGGAGAGCCGCACTGTCGGAGGGTCAGTACTGAGGAGAGCCGCACTGTCGGAGGGTCAGTACTGAGGGAGAGCTGCACTGTCGGAGGGTCGTGCTGAGGGAGAGCCGCACTGTCGGAGGGGTCAGTGCTGAGGGAGAGCCGCACTGTCGGAGGGTCAGTGCTGAGGGAGAGCCGCACTGTCGGAGGGTCAGTACTGAGGGAGAGCCGCACTGTCGGAGGGTCAGTGCTGAGGAGGCCGCACTGTCGGAGGTCAGTACTGAGGGAGAGCCGCACTGTGGGAGGGTCAGTGCTGAGGGAGAGCCGCACTGTCGGAAGGTCAGTGCTGAGGGAGAGCCGCACTGTCGGAGGGTCAGTACTGAGGGGAGCCGCACTGTTGGAGGGTCAGTGCTGAGGGAGAGCCGCACTGTCGGAGGTCAGTGCTGAGGGAGAGCGCACTGTCGGAGGGTCAGTACTGAGGGAGAGCCGCACTGTCGGAGGGTCAGTGCTGAGGGAGAGGCGCACTGTCGGAGGGTCAGTACTGAGGGAGAGCCGCACTGTCGGAGGGTCAGTGCTGAGGGAGAGCCGCACTGTCGGAGGGTCAGTGTGAGGAGAGCCGCACTGTCGGGGGTCAGTGCTGAGGGAGAGCCGCACTGTCGGAGGGGGCAGTACTGAGGGAGAGCCGCACTGTCGGAGGGTCAGTACTGGGAGAGCGTCACCACTGTCGGAGGGTCAGTACTGAGGGAGAGCCGCACTGTCGGAGGGTCAGTGCTGAGCAGGAGGGTGAAGAAGCACTGTCGGAGGGTCAGTGCTGAGGGAGAGCCGCACTGTCGGTGGGTCAGTGCTGAGGGAGAGCCGCACTGTCGGAGGGTCAGTGCTGAGGGAGA
>NC_054493.1:3614263-3645231 GCF_017639515.1 Carcharodon carcharias | reverse complement strand
GCCCTGTCGGAGGGTCAGTGCTGAGGGAGGGCCGCACTGTCGGAGGGTCAGTACTGAGGGAGAGCCGCACTGTCGGAGGGTCAGTACTGAGGGAGAGCAGCACTGTCGGAGGGTCAGTACTGAGGGAGAGCCGCACTGTCGGAGGGTCAGTGCTGAGGGAGAGCCACACTTTCGGAGGGTCAGTGCTGAGGGAGAGCCGCACTGTCGGAGGGTCAGTGCTGAGGGAGAGCCGGACTGTCGGAGGGTCAGTGCTGAGGGAGAGCCGCACTGTCGGAGGGTCAGTACTGAGGGAGAGCCGCACTGTCGGAGGGTCAGTGCTGAGGGAGAGCCACACTGTCAGAGGGTCAGTACAGAGGGGGACTGCACTCTCGGAGGGTCATTGCTGATTTAGAGCCGCACTGTCGGAGGGTGAGTGCTGAGGGAGAGCTGCACTGTCGGAGGGTCAGTACTGAGGGAGAGCCGCACTGTTGGAGGGTCAGTGCTGAGGGAGAGCCGCACTGTCGGATGGTCAGTGCTGAGGGAGAGCCGCACTGTCGGAGGGTCAGTGCTGAGGGAGAGCCGTACTGTCGGAGGGTCAGTGTTGAGGGAGAGCATAACTTTTGAATGGTAATTACTGAGCGAGAGACGCAATGTCGGAGGGTCAGTACTGAGGGAGAGCCGCACTGTCGGAGGTTCAGTACTGAGGGAGAGCCGCACTGTCGGAGGGTTAGTGCTGAGGGAGAGCCACACTGTCATAGGGTCAGTACAGAGGGGACTGCACTCTCGGAGGGTCATTGCTGAGTTAGAGCCGCACTGTCGGAGGGTGAGTGCTGAGGGAGAGCTGCACTGTCGGAGGGTCAGTACTGAGGGAGAGCCGAACTGTTGGAGGGTCTGTGCTGAGGGAGAGCCGCACTGTCGGATGGTCAGTGCTGAGGGAGAGCCGCACTGTCGGTGGGTCAGAACTGAGGGAGTGCTGCACTGTCGGAGGGTCAGTACTGAGGGAGAGCCGCACTGTCGGAGGGTCAGTGCTGAGGGAGAGCCGCACTGTCGGAGGGTCAGTGCTGAGGGAGTGCCACACTGTCGGTGGGTCAGTGCTGAGGGAGAGCCGCACTGTCGGAGGGTTAGTACTGAGGGATAGCCGGACTGTCGGAGGGTCAGTGCTGAGGGAGAGGCTCACTGTCGGAGGGTCAGTACTGAGGGAGAGCCGCACTGTCGGAGGGTCAGTGCTGAGGGAGAGCCGCACTCTCGGTGGTTCAGCAGTGAAGGAGAGCCACACTGTCGGAGGGTCAGTGTTGAGGGAGAGCATAACTTTTGAATGGTAATTACTGAGCGAGAGACGCAATGTCGGAGGGTCAGTACTGAGGGAGAGCCGCACTGTCGGAGGGTCAGTACTGAGGGAGAGCCGTAATTTCTTAGGGTCAGTGCTGAGGGAGAGCCGCACTGTCGGAGGGTCAGTACAGAGGGAGAGCCGCACTGTCGGAGGGTCAGTGCTGAGGGAGTTCCGCGCTGTCGGAGGGTCAGTGCTGAGGGAGAGCCGCAATGTCGGAGGGTCAGTGCTGAGGGAGCGCCGCACTATCGGAGGGTCAGTACTGAGGGAGAGCCGCACTGTCGGAGGGTCAGTGCTGAGGGAGAGCTGCACTGTCGGAGGGTCAGTGCTGAGGGAGCGCCGCACTGTCGGAGGGTGAGTGCTGAGGGAGAGCCGCACTGTCGGTGGGTCAGTACTGAGGGAGAGCTGCACTGTCGGAGGGTCTGGTCTGAGGGAGAGTCACACTGTCGGTGGGTCAGTACTGAGGGGGTGCCGCACTGTCAGAGTGTCAGTGCTGAGGGCGAGACGCACTGTCGGAGGGTCAGTACAGAGGGGGACCGCACTGTCGGAGGGTCAGTACTGAGGGAGAGCCGTACTGTCGGAGGGTCAGTACTGAGGGAGAGCCGCAATGTCGGATGGTCAGTGCTGAGGGAGAGCCGCACTGTCGGAGGGTCAGTGCTGAGGGAGAGCCGCACTGTCGGTTGGTCAGTACTGAGGGAGAGCCGCACTGTCGGAGGGTCAGTGCTGAGGGAGAGCCGCACTGTCGGTGGGTCAGTACTGAGGGAGTGCTGCACTGTCGGAGGGTCAGTACTGAGGGAGAGATGCACTGTCGGAGGGTCAGTGCTGAGGGAGAGCCGCACTGTCGGAGGGTCAGTACTGAGGGAGAGCCGCACTGTCGGAGGGTCAGTACTGAGGGACAGCTGCACTGTCGGAGGGTCAGTACTGAGGGATTGCCGTACTGTCGGAGGGTCAGTGCTGAGGGAGAGCCGCACTGTCGGAGGGTCAGTGCTGAGGGAGAGCCGCACTGTCGGAGTGTCAGTGCTGAGGGAGGAGACGCACTGTCGGATAGTCAGTACTGAGGGAGAAATGCACTGGCGGAGGTCAGTGCTGAGGGAGAGCCGCACTGTCGGAGGGTCAGTACTGAGGGAGAGCCGCACTGTCGGAGGGTCAGTACTGAGGGAGAGCCGCACTGTCGGAGGGTCAGTACTGAGGGAGAGCCGTACTGTCAGAGGGTCAGTGCTGAGGGAGAGCCGCACTGTCGGAGGTTCAGTACAGAGAGGGACCGCACTGTCGGAGGGTCAGTACTGAGGGAGAGCCGCACTGTCGGAGGGTCAGTGCTGAGGGAGAGCCACACTGTCGGAGGGTCAGTATTGAGGGAGAGCATAACGTTTGGATGGTCAGTGCTGAGGGAGAGCCGCACTGTCGGAGGGTCACGCTGAGGGAGAGCCGCACTGTCGGAGGGTCAGTACTGAGGGAGAGCCGCCCTGTCGGTTGTTCAGTGCTGAGGGAGAACCGCACTGTCGGATCGTCAGTGTTGAGGGAGAACATAACCTTTGGATGGTCAGTACTGAGGAGGAGACGCAATGTCGGAAGGTGAGTACTGAGGGAGATCCGCACTGTCGGAGGGTCAGTACTGAGGGAGAGCCGCACTCTCGGAGTGTCAGTGCTGAGGGAGAGCCGCACTGTCGGAGGGTTAGTGCTGAGGGAGAGCCGCACTGTCGGAGTGTCAGTGCTGAGGGAGAGCCGCACTGTCGGAGGGTCAGCGCTGAGGGAGAGCCACACTGTCGGAGGGTCAGTGCTGAGGGAGAGCCGCACTGTCGGAGGGTCAGTACATAGGGGGAGCCGCACTGTCGGAGGGTCAGTGCTGAGGGAGAGATGCACTGTCGGAGGGTCAGTGCTGAGGCAGCGCCGCACTGTCGGAGGGTCAGTACTGAGGGAGAGCCGCACTGTCGGAGGGTCAGTACTGAGGGAGTGCAGCACTGTCGGAGGGTCAGTACCGAGGGAGAGCCGCACTGTCGGAGGGTCAGTGCTGAGGGAGAGCCACACTGTCGGATGTCAGTGCTGAGGGAGAGCCGCACTGTCGGTGGGTCAGT
Organism: Carcharodon carcharias; assembly: GCF_017639515.1. Classification (NCBI taxonomy): domain Eukaryota; kingdom Metazoa; phylum Chordata; class Chondrichthyes; order Lamniformes; family Lamnidae; genus Carcharodon; species Carcharodon carcharias. Next base: position 3,641,853 of record NC_054493.1, on the reverse strand, counting down.
ACTGAGGGAGTGCTGCACTGTCGGAGGGTCAGTGCTGAGGGAGAGCCGCACTGTCAGTGGGTCAGTGCTGAGGGAGAGCCGCACTGTCGGAGGGTCAGTGCTGAGGGAGAGCCACACTGTGGGTGGGTCAGTGCTGAGGGAGAGCATAACGTTTGGATGGTAATTACTGAGCGAGAGACGCAATGTCGGAGGGTCAGTACAGAGGGAGAGCCGCTCTGTTCGAGGGTCAGTGCTGAGGGAGATCCACACTTTCGGAGGGTCAGTGCTGAGGGAGAGCCGCACTGTCGGCGGGTCAGTGCTGAGGGAGAGCCGGACAGTCGGAGGGTCAGTGCTGAGGGAGAGCCGCTCTGTTCGAGGGTCAGTGCTGAGGGAGATCCTCACTTTCGGAGGGTCAGTGCTGAGGGAGAGCCGCACTGTCGGAGGGTCAGTGCTGAGGGAGAGCCGCACTGTCGGAGGGTCAGCACTGAGGGAGAGCCGCACTGTCGGAGGGTCAGTGCTGAGGAAGAGCCACACTGTCAGAGTGTCAGTACAGAGGGGGACTGCACTCTCGGAGGGTCATTGCTGATTTAGAGCCGCACTGTCGGAGGGTGAGTGCTGAGGGAGAGCTGCACTGTCGGAGGGTCAGTACTGAGGGAGAGCATAACGTTTGGATGGTCAGTACTGAGGGAGAGCCGCAATGTCGGAGGGTCAGTGCTGAGGGAGCGCCGCACTATCGGAGGGTCAGGACTGAGGGTGAGCCGCACTGTCGGAGGGTCAGTGCTGAGGGAGAGCCACACTGTCGGATGGTCAGTGCTGAGGGAGAGCAGCACTGTCGGAGGGTCAGCGCTGAGGGAGAGCCGCACTGTCGGAGGGTCAGTACTGCAGGAGTGTCGCACTGTCGGAGGGTCAATGATGAGGGAGAGCCGCAATGTCGGAGGGTCAGTACTGAGGGAGAGCCGTTCTGTCGGAGGGTCAGTGCTGAGGTAGAGCCTCACTGTCGGAGGGTCAGTACATAGGGGGAGCCGCAATGTCGGAGGGTCAGTGCTGAGGGAGAGACGCACTGTCGGAGGGTCAGTGCTGAGGGAGGGCCGCACTGTCGGAGAGTCAGTACTGAGGGAGAGCCGCACTGTCGGAGGGTCAGTACTGAGGGAGTGCAGCACTGTCAGAGAGTCAGTACCGAGGGAGAGCCGCACTGTCGGAGGGTCAGTACTGAGGGAGAGCCGCACTGTCGGAGGGTCAGTACTGAGGGACAGCTGCACTGTCGGAGGGTCAGTACTGAGGGATTGCCGTACTGTCGGAGGGTCAGTGCTGAGGGAGAGCCGCACTGTCGGAGGGTCAGTGCTGAGGGAGAGCCGCACTGTCGGAGTGTCAGTGCTGAGGGAGGAGACGCACTGTCGGATAGTCAGTACTGAGGGAGAAATGCACTGGCGGAGGTCAGTGCTGAGGGACAGCCGCACTGTCGGAGGGTCAGTACTGAGGGAGAGCCGCACTGTCGGAGGGTCAGTACTAAGGGAGAGCCGCCCTGTCGGTGGTTCAGTGCTGAGGGAGAGCCGCACTGTCGGATCGTCAGTGTTGAGGGAGAACATAACCTTTGGATGGTCAGTACTGAGGAGGAGACGCAATGTCGGAAGGTGAGTACTGAGGGAGATCCGCACTGTCGGAGGGTCAGTACTTAGGGAGAGCCGCACTGTCGGAGTGTCAGTGCTGAGGGAGAGCCGCACTGTCGGAGGTTCAGTGCTGAGGGAGAGCCGCACTGTCAGAGGGTCAGTGCTGAGGGAGAGCCGCACTGTCGGTGGGTCAGTGCTGAGGGAGAGCCGCACTGTCGGAGTGTCAGTGCTGAGGGAGAGCCGAACTGTCGGAGGGTCAGCGCTGAGGGAGAGCCACACTGTCGGAGGGTCAGTGCTGAGGGAGAGCCGCACTGTCGGATGGTCAGCGCTGAGGGAGAGCCGCACTGTCGGAGGGTCAGTACTGAGGGAGAGCCGCCCTGTTGGTGGTTCAGTGCTGAGGGAGAGCCGCACTGTCGGATCGTCAGTGTTGAGGGAGAACATAACCTTTGGATGGTCAGTACTGAGGAGGAGACGCAATGTCGGAAGGTGAGTACTGAGGGAGATCCGCACTGTCGGAGGGTCAGTACTGAGGGAGAGCCGCACTGTCGGAGTGTCAGTGCTGAGGGAGAGCCGCACTGTCGGAGGGTCAGTGCTGAGGGAGAGCCACACTGTCGGAGTGTCAGCGCTGAGGGAGAGCCGCACTGTCGGAGGGTCAGCGCTGAGCGAGAGCCGCACTGTCGGAGGGTCAGTACTGAGGGAGAGACGCAATGTCGGAGGGTCAGTACTGAGGGAGAGCCGCACTGTCGGAGGGTCAGCGCTGAGGGAGAGCCGCACTGTCGGAGGGTCAGTACTGAGGGAGAGACGCAATGTCGGAGGGTCAGTACTGAGGGAGAGCCGTACTGTCGGAGGGTCAGTGCTGAGGTAGAGCCTCACTGTCGGAGGGTCAGTACATAGGGGGAGCCGCACTGTCGGAGGGTCAGTGCTGAGGGAGAGATGCACTGTCGGAGGGTCAGTGCTGAGGCAGCGCCGCACTGTCGGAGGGTCAGTACTGAGGGAGAGCCGCACTGTCGGAGGGTCAGTGCTGAGGGAGAGCCGCACTGTCAGAGGGTCAGCACTGAGGGAGAGCCGCACTGTCGGAGGGTCAGTGCTGAGGGAGAGCCACACTGTCGGATGTCAGTGCTGAGGGAGAGCCGCACTGTCGGTGGGTCAGTACTGAGGGAGCGCCGCACTATCGGAGGGTCAGTGCTGAGCGAGAGCCGCACTGTCAGTGGGTCAGTGCTGAGGGAGAGCCGCACTGTCGGAGGGTCAGTGCTGAGGGAGAGCCACACTGTCGGTGGGTCAGTGCTGAGGGAGATCATAACGTTTGGATGGTAATTACTGAGCGAGAGACGCAATGTCGGAGGGTCAGTACAGAGGGAGAGCCGCTCTGTTCGAGGGTCAGTGCTGAGGGAGATCCACACTTTCGGAGGGTCAGTGCTGAGGTAGAGCCGCACTGTCGGAGGGTCAGTGCTGAGGGAAAGCCGGACAGTCGGAGGGTCAGTGCTGAGGGAGAGCCGCTCTGTTCGAGGGTCAGTGCTGAGGGAGATCCACACTTTCGGAGGGTCAGTGCTGAGGGAGAGCCGCACTGTCGGAGGGTCAGTGCTGAGGGAGAGCCGCACTGTCAGAGGGTCAGCACTGAGGGAGAGCCGCGCTGTCGGAGGGTCAGTGCTGAGGGAGAGCCACACTGTCAGAGGGTCAGTACAGAGGGGGACTGCACTCTCGGAGGGTCATTGCTGATTTAGAGCCGCACTGTCGGAGGGTGAGTGCTGAGGGAGAGCTGCACTGTCGGAGGGACAGTACTGAGGGAGAGCATAACGTTTGGATGGTTAGTACTGAGGGAGAGCCGCAATGTCGGAGGGTCAGTGCTGAGGGAGCGCCGCACTATCGGAGGGTCAGTACTGAGGGAGAGCCGCACTGTCGGAGGGTCAGTGCTGAGGGAGAGCCGCACTGTCGGAGGGTCAGTGCTGAGGGAGAGCCGCACTGTCGGAGGGTCAGTGCTGAGGGAGAGCTGCACTGTCGGAGGGTCAGTGCTGAGGGAGAGCCGCACTGTCGGAGTGTCAGTGCTGAGGGAGAGCCGCACTGTCGGAGGGTCAGCGCTGAGGGAGAGCCGCACGGTCGGAGGGTCAGTACTGAGGGAGAGACGCAATGTCGGAGGGTCAGTACTGAGGGAGAGCCGCACTGTCGGAGGGTCAATGATGAGGGAGAGCCGCAATGTCGGAGGGTCAGTACTGAGGGAGAGCCGTTGTGTCGGAGGGTCAGTGCTGAGGTAGAGCCTCACTGTCGGAGGGTCAGTACATAGGGGGAGCCGCACTGTCGGAGGGTCAGTGCTGAGGGAGAGACGCACTGTCGGAGGGTCAGTGCTGAGGGAGCGCCGCACTGTCGGAGGGTCAGTACTGAGGGAGAGCCGCACTGTCGGAGGGTCAGTACTGAGGGAGTGCAGCACTGTCGGAGGGTCAGTACCGAGGGAGAGCCGCACTGTCGGAGGGTCAGTGCTGAGGGAGAGCCGCACTGTCGGATGGTCAGTGCTGAGGGAGATCCACACTTTCGGAGGGTCAGTGCTGAGGGAGAGCCGCACTGTCGGAGGGTCAGTGCTGAGGGAGAGCCGGACTCTCGGTGGGTCAGTGCTGAGGGAGAGCCGCACTGTCGGAGAGTCAGTACTGAGGGAGAGCCGCACTGTCGGAGGGTCAGTGCTGAGGGAGAGCCACACTGTCAGAGGGTCAGTACAGAGGGGGACTGCACTCTCGGAGGGTCATTGCTGATTTAGAGCCGCACTGTCGGAGGGTGAGTGCTGAGGGAGAGCTGCACTGTCGGAGGGTCAGTACTGAGGGAGAGCCGCAATGTTGGAGGGTCAGTGCTGAGGGAGAGCCGCACTGTCGGATGGTCAGTGCTGAGGGAGAGCCGCACTGTCGGAGGGTCAGTGTTGAGGGAGAGCATAACTTTTGGATGGTAATTACTGAGCGAGAGACGCAATGTCGGAGGGTCAGTACTGAGGTAGAGCCGCACTGTCGGAGGTTCAGTACTGAGGGAGAGCCGCACTGTCGGAGGGTTAGTGCTGAGGGAGAGCCACACTGTCATAGGGTCAGTACAGAGGGGACTGCACTCTCGGAGGGTCATTGCTGAGTTAGAGCCGCACTGTCGGAGGGTGAGTGCTGAGGGAGAGCTGCACTGTCGGAGGGTCAGTACTGAGGGAGAGCCGAACTGTTGGAGGGTCTGTGCTGAGGGAGAGCCGCACTGTCGGATGGTCAGTGCTGAGGGAGAGCCGCACTGTCGGTGGGTCAGAACTGAGGGAGAGGCTCACTGTCGGAGGGTCAGTACTGAGGGAGAGCCACAATGTCGGAGGGTCAGTGCTGAGGGAGAGCCGCACTCTCGGTGGTTCAGCAGTGAAGGAGAGCCACACTGTCGGAGGGTCAGTACTGAGGGAGAGCATAACGTTTGGATGGTCAGTACTGAGGGAGAGACGCAATGTCGGAGGGTCAGTACTGAGGGAGAGCCGCACTGTCGGAGGGTCAGTACTGAGGGAGAGCCGTAATTTCTTAGGGTCAGTGCTGAGGGAGAGCCGCACTGTCGGAGGGTCAGTACAGAGGGAGAGCCGCACTGTCGGAGGGTCAGTGCTGAGGGAGTTCCGCGCTGTCGGAGGGTCAGTGCTGAGGGAGAGCCGCAATGTCGGAGGGTCAGTGCTGAGGGAGCGCCGCACTATCGGAGGGTCAGTACTGAGGGAGAGCCGCACTGTCGGAGGGTCAGTGCTGAGGGAGAGCCGCACTGTCGGAGGGTCAGTGCTGAGGGAGAGCCGCACTGTCGGAGGGTGAGTGCTGAGGGAGAGCCGCACTGTCGGTGGGTCAGTACTGAGGGAGAGCTGCACTGTCGGAGGGTCTGGTCTGAGGGAGAGTCACACTGTCGGTGGGTCAGTACTGAGGGGGTGCCGCACTGTCAGAGGGTCAGTGCTTAGGACGAGACGCACTGTCGGAGGGTCAGTACAGAGGGGGACCGCACTGTCGGAGGGTCAGTACTTAGGGAGAGCCGTACTGTCGGAGGGTCAGTACTGAGGGAGAGCCGCAATGTCGGATGGTCAGTGCTGAGGGAGAGCCGCACTGTCGGAGGGTCAGTGCTGAGGGAGAGCCGCACTGTCGGTTGGTCAGTACTGAGGGAGAGCCGCACTGTCGGAGGGTCAGTGCTGAGGGAGAGCCGCACTGTCGGAGGGTCAGTACTGAGGGAGTGCCGCACTGTCGGAGGGTAAGTACTGAGGGAGAGCCGCACTATCGGTGGGTCAGTGCTGAGGGAGAGCCGCGCTGTCGGAGGGTGAGTGCTGAGGGAGAGCCGCACTGTCCGAGGGTCAGTGCTGAGGGAGATCCGCACTGTCGGAGGGTCAGTGCTGCGGGAGAGCCGCACTGTCGGAGGGTCATTACTGAGGGAGAGCCGCACTGTCGGAGGGGCAGTGCTGAGGGAGAGCCGCAATGTCGGATGGTCACTGCTGAGGGAGAGCCGCACTGTCGGAGGGCCAGTGCTGAGGGAGATCCGCAATGTCGGAGGGTCAGTACAGAGGGGGACTGCACTGTCGGAGTGTCAGTGCTGAGGGAGAGCCGCACTGTCGGAGGGTCAGTATAGAGGGGGACCGCACTGTCGGAGGGTCAGTGTTGAGAGAGAGCCGCATTGTCGGAGGGTCAGTGCTGAGGGAGAGCCGCACTGTCGGAGGGTCAGTACTGAGGGAGTGCAGCACTGTCAGAGTGTCAGTACCGAGGGAGAGCCGCGCTGTCGGAGGGTCAGTGCTGAGGGAGAGCCGCACTGTCGGATGGTCAGTGCTGAGGGAGAGCCGCACTGTCGGTGGGTCAGTACTGAGGGAGTGCTGCACTGTCGGAGGGTCAGTGCTGAGGGAGAGCCGCACTGTCAGTGGGTCACTGCTGAGGGAGAGCCGCACTGTCGGAGGGTCATTGCTGAGGGAGAGCCACACTGTCGGTGGGTCAGTGCTGAGGGAGAGCATAACGTTTGGATGGTAATTTCTGAGCGAGAGACGCAATGTCGGAGGGTCAGTACAGAGGGAGAGCCGCTCTGTTCGAGGGTCAGTGCTGAGGGAGATCCACACTTTCGGAGGGTCAGTGCTGAGGGAGAGCCGCACTGTCGGAGGGTCAGTGCTGAGGGAGAGCCGCACTGTCGGAGGGTCAGTGCTGAGGGAGAGCCGCTTTGTTCGAGGGTCAGTGCTGAGGGAGAGCCGCGCTGTCGGATGGTCAGTGCTGAGGGAGAGCCTCACCGTCGGAGGGTCAGTGCTGAGGGAGTGCCGCACTGTCGGTGGGTCAGTGTTGAGGGAGAGCCGCACTGTCGGAGGCTCAGTACTGAGGGAGTGCTGCACTGTCGGAGGGTCAGTAGTGAGGGAGAGCCGCACTGTCGGAGGGTCAGTACAGAGGGGGACTGCACTCTCGGAGGGTCATTGCTTATTTAGAGCCGCACTGTCGGAGGGTGAGTGCTGAGGGAGAGCTGCACTGTCGGAGGGTCAGTGCTGAGGGAGAGCCGCACTGCCGGAGGGTCAGTGCTGAGGGAGAGCCACACTGTCAGAGGGTCAGTACAGAGGGGGACTGCACTCTCGGAGGGTCATTGCTTATTTAGAGCCGCACTGTCGGAGGGTGAGTGCTGAGGGAGAGCTGCACTGTCGGAGGGTCAGTACTGAGGGAGAGCCGCACTGTTGGAGGGTCAGTGCTGAGGGAGAGCCGCACTGTCGGATGGTCAGTGCTGAGGGAGAGCCGCGCTGTCGGAGGGTCAGTGCTGAGGGAGAGCCGTACTGTCGGAGGGTCAGTGTTGAGGGAGAGCATAACTTTTGGATGGTAATTACTGAGCGAGAGACGCAATGTCGGAGGGTCAGTACTGAGGGAGAGCCGCACTGTCGGAGGTTCAGTACTGAGGGAGAGCCGCACTGTCGGAGGGTCAGTGCTGAGGGAGAGCCACACTGTCAGAGGGTCAGTACAGAGGAGGACTGCACTCTCGGAGGGTCATTGCTGAGTTAGAGCCGCACTGTCGGAGGGTGAGTGCTGAGGGAGAGCTGCACTGTCGGAGGGTCAGTACTGAGGGAGAGCCGCACCGTTGGAGGGTCAGTGCTGAGGGAGAGCCGCACTGTCGGATGGTCAGTGCTGAGGGAGAGCCGCACTGTCGGAGGGTCAGTACTGAGGGAGAGCCGCACTGTCGGAGGGTCAGTGCTGAGGGAGAGCCGCACTGTCGGAGGGTCAGTGCTGAGGGAGTGCCACACTGTCGGCGGGTCAGTGCTGAGGGAGAGCTGCACTATCGGAGGGTCATTGCTGAGGGAGAGCCGCACTGTCGGAGGGTCAGTACTGAGGGATAGCCGGACTGTCGGTGGGTCAGTGCTGAGGGAGAGGCGCACTGTCGGAGGGTCAGTACCGAGGGAGAGCCACACTGTCGGAGGGTGAGTACTGAGGGAGAGCATAACGTTTGGATGGTCAGTACTGAGGGAGAGACGCAATGTCGGAGGGTCATTACTGAGGGAGAGCCGCACTGTCGGAGGGGCAGTGCTGAGGGAGAGCCGCAATGTCGGGGGTCACTGCTGAGGGAGAGCCGCACTGTCGGAGGGTCAGTGCTGAGGGAGATCCGCAATGTCGGAGGCTCAGTACAGAGGGGGACTGCACTGTCGGAGTGTCAGTGCTGAGGGAGAGCCGCACTGTCGGAGGGTCAGTACAGAGGGGGACCGCACTGTCGGAGGGTCAGTGTTGAGAGAGAGCCGCATTGTCGGAGGGTCAGTGCTGAGGGAGAGCCGCACTGTCGGAGGGTCGTTGCTGAGGGAGAGCCGCACTGTCGGAGGGTCAGTGCTGTGGGAGAGCCGCACTGTCGGAGGGTCAGTGCTGAGGGAGAGCCGCACTGTCGGAGGGTCAGTGCTGTGGGAGAGCTGCACTGTCAGAGGGTCAGTGCTGAGGGAGAGCCGCACTGTCGGAGGGTCACTGCTGAGGGAGAGCCGCACTGTCGGAGGGTCAGTACAGAGGGGGACTGCACTGTCTGAGGGTCAGTGCTGAGGGAGAGCCGCACTGTCGGAGGGTCAGTACAGAGGGGGACCGCACTGTCGGAGGGTGAGTGCTGAGGGAGAGCTGCACTGTCGGAGGGTCAGTGCTGAGGGAGAGCCGCACTGTCGGAGGGTCAGTACTGAGGGAGTGCCGCACTGTCGGAGGGTAAGTACTGAGGGAGAGCCGCACTGTCGGAGGGTCAGTGCTGAGGGAGAGCCGCACTGTCAGAGGGTCAGCACTGAGGGAGAGCCGCGCTGTCGGAGGGTCAGTGCTGAGGGAGAGCCACACTGTCAGAGGGTCAGTACAGAGGGGGACTGCACTCTCGGAGGGTCATTGCTGATTTAGAGCCGCACTGTCGGAGGGTGAGTGCTGAGGGAGAGCTGCACTGTCGGAGGGACAGTACTGAGGGAGAGCATAACGTTTGGATGGTTAGTACTGAGGGAGAGCCGCAATGTCGGAGGGTCAGTGCTGAGGGAGCGCCGCACTATCGGAGGGTCAGTACTGAGGGAGAGCCGCACTGTCGGAGGGTCAGTGCTGAGGGAGAGCCGCACTGTCGGAGGGTCAGTGCTGAGGGAGAGCCGCACTGTCGGAGGGTCAGTGCTGAGGGAGAGCTGCACTGTCGGAGGGTCAGTGCTGAGGGAGAGCCGCACTGTCGGAGTGTCAGTAGTGAGGGAGAGCCGCACTGTCGGAGGGTCAGCGCTGAGGGAGAGCCGCACGGTCGGAGGGTCAGTACTGAGGGAGAGACGCAATGTCGGAGGGTCAGTACTGAGGGAGAGCCGCACTGTCGGAGGGTCAATGATGAGGGAGAGCCGCAATGTCGGAGGGTCAGTACTGAGGGAGAGCCGTTGTGTCGGAGGGTCAGTGCTGAGGTAGAGCCTCACTGTCGGAGGGTCAGTACATAGGGGGAGCCGCACTGTCGGAGGGTCAGTGCTGAGGGAGAGACGCACTGTCGGAGGGTCAGTGCTGAGGGAGGGCCGCACTGTCGGAGGGTCAGTACTGAGGGAGAGCCGCACTGTCGGAGGGTCAGTACTGAGGGAGTGCAGCACTGTCAGAGGGTCAGTACCGAGGGAGAGCCGCACTGTCGGAGGGTCAGTGCTGAGGGAGAGCCGCACTGTCGGATGGTCAGTGCTGAGGGAGATCCACACTTTCGGAGGGTCAGTGCTGAGGGAGAGCCGCACTGTCGGAGGGTCAGTGCTGAGGGAGAGCCGGACTCTCGGTGGGTCAGTGCTGAGGGAGAGCCGCACTGTCGGAGAGTCAGTACTGAGGGAGAGCCGCACTGTCGGAGGGTCAGTGCTGAGGGAGAGCCACACTGTCAGAGGGTCAGTACAGAGGGGGACTGCACTCTCGGAGGGTCATTGCTGATTTAGAGCCGCACTGTCGGAGGGTGAGTGCTGAGGGAGAGCTGCACTGTCGGAGGGTCAGTACTGAGGGAGAGCCGCAATGTTGGAGGGTCAGTGCTGAGGGAGAGCCGCACTGTCGGATGGTCAGTGCTGAGGGAGAGCCGCACTGTCGGAGGGTCAGTGCTGAGGGAGAGCCGTACTGTCGGAGGGTCAGTGTTGAGGGAGAGCATAACTTTTGGATGGTAATTACTGAGCGAGAGACGCAATGTCGGAGGGTCAGTACTGAGGTAGAGCCGCACTGTCGGAGGTTCAGTACTGAGGGAGAGCCGCACTGTCGGAGGGTTAGTGCTGAGGGAGAGCCACACTGTCATAGGGTCAGTACAGAGGGGACTGCACTCTCGGAGGGTCATTGCTGAGTTAGAGCCGCACTGTCGGAGGGTGAGTGCTGAGGGAGAGCTGCACTGTCGGAGGGTCAGTACTGAGGGAGAGCCGAACTGTTGGAGGGTCTGTGCTGAGGGAGAGCCGCACTGTCGGATGGTCAGTGCTGAGGGAGAGCCGCACTGTCGGTGGGTCAGAACTGAGGGAGAGGCTCACTGTCGGAGGGTCAGTACTGAGGGAGAGCCACAATGTCGGAGGGTCAGTGCTGAGGGAGAGCCGCACTCTCGGTGGTTCAGCAGTGAAGGAGAGCCACACTGTCGGAGGGTCAGTACTGAGGGAGAGCATAACGTTTGGATGGTCAGTACTGAGGGAGAGACGCAATGTCGGAGGGTCAGTACTGAGGGAGAGCCGTAATTTCTTAGGGTCAGTGCTGAGGGAGAGCCGCACTGTCGGAGGGTCAGTACAGAGGGAGAGCCGCACTGTCGGAGGGTCAGTGCTGAGGGAGTTCCGCGCTGTCGGAGGGTCAGTGCTGAGGGAGAGCCGCAATGTCGGAGGGTCAGTGCTGAGGGAGCGCCGCACTATCGGAGGGTCAGTACTGAGGGAGAGCCGCACTGTCGGAGGGTCAGTGCTGAGGGAGAGCTGCACTGTCGGAGGGTCAGTGCTGAGGGAGCGCCGCACTGTCGGAGGGTGAGTGCTGAGGGAGAGCCGCACTGTCGGTGGGTCAGTACTGAGGGAGAGCTGCACTGTCGGAGGGTCTGGTCTGAGGGAGAGTCACACTGTCGGTGGGTCAGTACTGAGGGGGTGCCGCACTGTCAGAGGGTCAGTGCTTAGGGCGAGACGCACTGTCGGAGGGTCAGTACAGAGGGGGACCGCACTGTCGGAGGGTCAGTACTTAGGGAGAGCCGTACTGTCGGAGGGTCAGTACTGAGGGAGAGCCGCAATGTCGGATGGTCAGTGCTGAGGGAGAGCCGCACTGTCGGAGGGTCAGTGCTGAGGGAGAGCCGCACTGTCGGTTGGTCAGTACTGAGGGAGAGCCGCACTGTCGGAGGGTCAGTGCTGAGGGAGAGCCGCACTGTCGGAGGGTCAGTACTGAGGGAGTGCCGCACTGTCGGAGGGTAAGTACTGAGGGAGAGCCGCACTATCGGTGGGTCAGTGCTGAGGGAGAGCCGCGCTGTCGGAGGGTGAGTGCTGAGGGAGAGCCGCACTGTCCGAGGGTCAGTGCTGAGGGAGATCCGCACTGTCGGAGGGTCAGTGCTGCGGGAGAGCCGCACTGTCGGAGGGTCATTACTGAGGGAGAGCCGCACTGTCGGAGGGGCAGTGCTGAGGGAGAGCCGCAATGTCGGATGGTCACTGCTGAGGGAGAGCCGCACTGTCGGAGGGCCAGTGCTGAGGGAGATCCGCAATGTCGGAGGGTCAGTACAGAGGGGGACTGCACTGTCGGAGTGTCAGTGCTGAGGGAGAGCCGCACTGTCGGAGGGTCAGTATAGAGGGGGACCGCACTGTCGGAGGGTCAGTGTTGAGAGAGAGCCGCATTGTCGGAGGGTCAGTGCTGAGGGAGAGCCGCACTGTCGGAGGGTCAGTACTGAGGGAGTGCAGCACTGTCAGAGTGTCAGTACCGAGGGAGAGCCGCGCTGTCGGAGGGTCAGTGCTGAGGGAGAGCCGCACTGTCGGATGGTCAGTGCTGAGGGAGAGCCGCACTGTCGGTGGGTCAGTACTGAGGGAGTGCTGCACTGTCGGAGGGTCAGTGCTGAGGGAGAGCCGCACTGTCAGTGGGTCACTGCTGAGGGAGAGCCGCACTGTCGGAGGGTCATTGCTGAGGGAGAGCCACACTGTCGGTGGGTCAGTGCTGAGGGAGAGCATAACGTTTGGATGGTAATTACTGAGCGAGAGACGCAATGTCGGAGGGTCAGTACAGAGGGAGAGCCGCTCTGTTCGAGGGTCAGTGCTGAGGGAGATCCACACTTTCGGAGGGTCAGTGCTGAGGGAGAGCCGCACTGTCGGAGGGTCAGTGCTGAGGGAGAGCCGCACTGTCGGAGGGTCAGTGCTGAGGGAGAGCCGCTTTGTTCGAGGGTCAATGCTGAGGGAGATCCACACTTTCGGATGGTCAGTGCTGAGGGAGAGCCGCACTGTCGGAGGGTCAGTGCTGAGGGAGTGCCGCACTGTCGGAGGGTCAGTGCTGAGGGAGAGCCGCACTGTCGGAGAGTCAGTACTGAGGGAGAGCCGCACTGTCGGAGGGTCAGTGCTGAGGGAGAGCCACACTGTCAGAGGGTCAGTACAGAGGGGGACTGCACTCTCGGAGGGTCATTGCTTATTTAGAGCCGCACTGTCGGAGGGTGAGTGCTGAGGGAGAGCTGCACTGTCGGAGGGTCAGTGCTGAGGGAGAGCCGCACTGCCGGAGGGTCAGTGCTGAGGGAGAGCCACACTGTCAGAGGGTCAGTACAGAGGGGGACTGCACTCTCGGAGGGTCATTGCTTATTTAGAGCCGCACTGTCGGAGGGTGAGTGCTGAGGGAGAGCTGCACTGTCGGAGGGTCAGTACTGAGGGAGAGCCGCACTGTTGGAGGGTCAGTGCTGAGGGAGAGCCGCACTGTCGGATGGTCAGTGCTGAGGGAGAGCCGCGCTGTCGGAGGGTCAGTGCTGAGGGAGAGCCGTACTGTCGGAGGGTCAGTGTTGAGGGAGAGCATAACTTTTGGATGGTAATTACTGAGCGAGAGACGCAATGTCGGAGGGTCAGTACTGAGGGAGAGCCGCACTGTCGGAGGTTCAGTACTGAGGGAGAGCCGCACTGTCGGAGGGTCAGTGCTGAGGGAGAGCCACACTGTCAGAGGGTCAGTACAGAGGAGGACTGCACTCTCGGAGGGTCATTGCTGAGTTAGAGCCGCACTGTCGGAGGGTGAGTGCTGAGGGAGAGCTGCACTGTCGGAGGGTCAGTACTGAGGGAGAGCCGCACCGTTGGAGGGTCAGTGCTGAGGGAGAGCCGCACTGTCGGATGGTCAGTGCTGAGGGAGAGCCGCACTGTCGGAGGGTCAGTACTGAGGGAGAGCCGCACTGTCGGAGGGTCAGTGCTGAGGGAGAGCCGCACTGTCGGAGGGTCAGTGCTGAGGGAGTGCCACACTGTCGGCGGGTCAGTGCTGAGGGAGAGCTGCACTATCGGAGGGTCATTGCTGAGGGAGAGCCGCACTGTCGGAGGGTCAGTACTGAGGGATAGCCGGACTGTCGGTGGGTCAGTGCTGAGGGAGAGGCGCACTGTCGGAGGGTCAGTACCGAGGGAGAGCCACACTGTCGGAGGGTGAGTACTGAGGGAGAGCATAACGTTTGGATGGTCAGTACTGAGGGAGAGACGCAATGTCGGAGGGTCATTACTGAGGGAGAGCCGCACTGTCGGAGGGGCAGTGCTGAGGGAGAGCCGCAATGTCGGGGGTCACTGCTGAGGGAGAGCCGCACTGTCGGAGGGTCAGTGCTGAGGGAGATCCGCAATGTCGGAGGCTCAGTACAGAGGGGGACTGCACTGTCGGAGTGTCAGTGCTGAGGGAGAGCCGCACTGTCGGAGGGTCAGTACAGAGGGGGACCGCACTGTCGGAGGGTCAGTGTTGAGAGAGAGCCGCATTGTCGGAGGGTCAGTGCTGAGGGAGAGCCGCACTGTCGGAGGGTCGTTGCTGAGGGAGAGCCGCACTGTCGGAGGGTCAGTGCTGTGGGAGAGCCGCACTGTCGGAGGGTCAGTGCTGAGGGAGAGCCGCACTGTCGGAGGGTCAGTGCTGTGGGAGAGCTGCACTGTCAGAGGGTCAGTGCTGAGGGAGAGCCGCACTGTCGGAGGGTCAGTGCTGAGGGAGAGCCGCACTGTCGGAGGGGCAGTGCTGAGGGAGAGCCGCAATGTCGGAGGGTCACTGCTGAGGGAGAGCCGCACTGTCGGAGGGTCAGTACAGAGGGGGACTGCACTGTCTGAGGGTCAGTGCTGAGGGAGAGCCGCACTGTCGGAGGGTCAGTACAGAGGGGGACCGCACTGTCGGAGGGTGAGTGCTGAGGGAGAGCTGCACTGTCGGAGGGTCAGTGCTGAGGGAGAGCCGCACTGTCGGAGGGTCAGTACTGAGGGAGTGCCGCACTGTCGGAGGGTAAGTACTGAGGGAGAGCCGCACTGTCGGAGGGTCAGTGCTGAGGGAGAGCCGCACTGTCGGAGGGTGAGTGCTGAGGGAGACCCGCATTGTCCGAGGGTCATTACTGAGGGAGAGCCGGACTGTCGGAGGGGCAGTGCTGAGGGAGAGCCGCAATGTCGGATGGTCACTGCTGAGGGAGAGCCGCACTGTCGGAGGGACAGTGCTGAGGGAGATCCGCAATGTCGGAGGGTCAGTACAGAGGGGGACTGCACTGTCGGAGTGTCAGTGCTGAGGGAGAGCCGCACTGTCGGAGGGTCAGTATAGAGGGGGACCGCACTGTCGGAGGGTCAGTGTTGAGAGAGAGCCGCATTGTCGGAGGGTCAGTGCTGAGGGAGAGCCGCACTGTCGGAGGGTCAGTACTGAGGGAGTGCAGCACTGTCAGAGTGTCAGTACCGAGGGAGAGCCGCGCTGTCGGAGGGTCAGTGCTGAGGGAGAGCCGCACTGTCGGATGGTCAGTGCTGAGGGAGAGCCGCACTGTCGGTGGGTCAGTACTGAGGGAGTGCTGCACTGTCGGAGGGTCAGTGCTGAGGGAGAGCCGCACTGTCAGTGGGTCACTGCTGAGGGAGAGCCGCACTGTCGGAGGGTCAGTACAGAGGGAGAGCCGCTCTGTTCGAGGGTCAGTGCTGAGGGAGATCCACACTTTCGGAGGGTCAGTGCTGAGGGAGAGCCGCACTGTCGGAGGGTCAGTGCTGAGGGAGAGCCGCACTGTTGGAGGGTCAGTGCTGAGGGAGAGCCGCTTTGTTCGAGGGTCAATGCTGAGGGAGATCCACACTTTCGGATGGTCAGTGCTGAAGAGGAGCTGCACTGTCGGAGGGTCAGTGCTGAGGGAGAGCCGGACTGTCGGAGGGTCAGTGCTGAGGGAGAGCCGCACTGTCGGAGAGTCAGTACTGAGGGAGAGCCGCACTGTCGGAGGGTCAGTGCTGAGGGAGAGCCACACTGTCAGAGGGTCAGTACAGAGGGGGACTGCACTCTCGGAGGGTCATTGCTTATTTAGAGCCGCACTGTCGGAGGGTGAGTGCTGAGGGAGAGCTGCACTGTCGGAGGGTCAGTACTGAGGGAGAGCCGCACTGTTAGAGGGTCAGTGCTGAGGGAGAGCCGCACTGTCGGATGGTCAGTGCTGAGGGAGAGCCGCACTGTCGGAGGGTCAGTGCTGAGCGAGAGCCGTACTGTCGGAGGGTCAGTGTTGAGGGAGAGCATAACTTTTGGATGGTAATTACTGAGCGAGAGACGCAATGTCGGAGGGTCAGTACTGAGGGAGAGCCGCACTGTCGGAGGTTCAGTACTGAGGGAGAGCCGCACTGTCGGAGGGTCAGTGCTGAGGGAGAGCCACACTGTCAGAGGGTCAGTACAGAGGGGGACTGCACTCTCGGAGGGTCATTGCTGATTTAGAGCCGCACTGTCGGAGGGTGAGTGCTGAGGGAGAGCTGCACTGTCGGAGGGTCAGTGCTGAGGGAGAGCCGCACTGTCGGAGGGTCAGTGCTGAGGGAGAGCCGCAATGTCGGAGGGTCAGTGCTGAGGGAGTGCCGCACTGTCGGAGGGTCAGTGCTGACGGAGCGCCGCACTATCGGAGGGTCAGTACTGAGGGAGAGCCGCACTGTCGGAGGGTCAGTGCTGAGGGAGAGCCGCACTGTCGGAGGGTCAGTGCTGAGGGAGAGCTGCACTGTCGGAGGGTCAGGGCTGAGGGAGGGTCACACTGTCGGTGGGTCAGTACTGAGGGGGTGCCGCACTGTCGGAGGGTCAGTGCTGAGGGCGAGACGCACTGTCGGAGGGTCAGTGCTGAGGGAGAGCCGCACTGTCGGAGGGTCAGTGCTGAGGGAGAGCTGCACTGTCGGAGGGTCAGGGCTGAGGGAGGGTCACACTGTCGGTGGGTCAGTACTGAGGGGGTGCCGCACTGTCGGAGGGTCAGTGCTGAGGGCGAGACGCACTGTCGGAGGGTCAGTACTGAGGGTGAGCCGTACTGTCGGAGGGTCAGTACTGAGGGAGAGCCGCAATGTCGGATGGTCAGTGCTGAGGGAGAGCCTCACTGTCGGAGGGTCAGTACAGGGGGGAGCCGCACTGTCGGAGGGTCAGTACACAGGGGGACCGCGCTGTCGGAGGGTCAGTACTGAGGGAGAGCCGCATTGTCGGAGGGTGAGTGCTGAGGGAGAGCTGCACTGTCGGAGGGTCAGTGCTGAGGGAGAGCCGCACTGTCGGAGGGTCAGTACTGAGGGAGTGCCGCACTGTCGGAGGGTCAGTACTGAGGGAGAGCCGCACTGTCGGAGGGTCAGTGCTGAGGGAGAGCCGCACTGTCGGAGGGTCAGTGCTGAGGGAGAGCCGCTCAGACGGAGGTTCAGTGCTGAGGGAGAGCCGCACTGTCGGAGGGTGAGTGCTGAGGGAGAGCTGCACTGTCGGAGGGTCAGTGCTGAGGGAGGTCCGCACTGTCGGAGGGTCAGTGCTGCGGGAGAGCCGCACTGTCGGAGGGTCATTACTGAGGGAGAGCCGCACTGTCGGAGGGGCAGTGCTGAGGGAGAGCCGCAATGTCGGGGGTCACTGCTGAGGGAGAGCCGCACTGTCGGAGGGTCAGTGCTGAGGGAGATCCGCAATGTCGGAGGCTCAGTACAGAGGGGGACTGCACTGTCGGAGTGTCAGTGCTGAGGGAGAGCCGCACTGTCGGAGGGTCAGTACAGAGGGGGACCGCTCTGTCTGAGGGTCAGTGTTGAGAGAGAGCCGCATTGTCGGAGGGTCAGTGCTGAGGGAGAGCCGCACTGTCGGAGGGTCGTTGCTGAGGGAGAGCCGCACTGTCGGAGGGTCAGTGCTGTGGGAGAGCCGCACTGTCGGAGGGTCAGTGCTGAGGGAGAGCCGCACTGTCGGAGGGTCAGTGCTGTGGGAGAGCCGCACTGTCGGAGGGTCAGTGCTGAGGGAGAGCCGCACTGTCGGAGGGTCAGTACTGAGGGAGAGCCGCACTGTCGGAGGGTCAGTGCTGAGGGAGAGCCGCACTGTCGGAGGGTCAGTGCTGAGGGAGTGCCACACTGTCGGCGGGTCAGTGCTGAGGGAGAGCTGCACTATCGGAGGGTCATTGCTGAGGGAGAGCCGCACTGTCGGAGGGTCAGTACTGAGGGATAGCCGGACTGTCGGTGGGTCAGTGCTGAGGGAGAGGCGCACTGTCGGAGGGTCAGTACCGAGGGAGAGCCACACTGTCGGAGGGTGAGTACTGAGGGAGAGCATAACGTTTGGATGGTCAGTACTGAGGGAGAGACGCAATGTCGGAGGGTCATTACTGAGGGAGAGCCGCACTGTCGGAGGGGCAGTGCTGAGGGAGAGCCGCAATGTCGGGGGTCAC
This sequence comes from Carcharodon carcharias, assembly GCF_017639515.1. Classification (NCBI taxonomy): domain Eukaryota; kingdom Metazoa; phylum Chordata; class Chondrichthyes; order Lamniformes; family Lamnidae; genus Carcharodon; species Carcharodon carcharias. The sequence continues at coordinate 3,624,109 of NC_054493.1, read as the reverse complement.
TGCTGAGGGAGAGCCGCACTGTCGGAGGGTCAGTGCTGAGGGAGATCCGCAATGTCGGAGGCTCAGTACAGAGGGGGACTGCACTGTCGGAGTGTCAGTGCTGAGGGAGAGCCGCACTGTCGGAGGGTCAGTACAGAGGGGGACCGCACTGTCGGAGGGTCAGTGTTGAGAGAGAGCCGCATTGTCGGAGGGTCAGTGCTGAGGGAGAGCCGCACTGTCGGAGGGTCGTTGCTGAGGGAGAGCCGCACTGTCGGAGGGTCAGTGCTGTGGGAGAGCCGCACTGTCGGAGGGTCAGTGCTGAGGGAGAGCCGCACTGTCGGAGGGTCAGTGCTGTGGGAGAGCTGCACTGTCAGAGGGTCAGTGCTGAGGGAGAGCCGCACTGTCGGAGGGTCAGTGCTGAGGGAGAGCCGCACTGTCGGAGGGGCAGTGCTGAGGGAGAGCCGCAATGTCGGAGGGTCACTGCTGAGGGAGAGCCGCACTGTCGGAGGGTCAGTACAGAGGGGGACTGCACTGTCTGAGGGTCAGTGCTGAGGGAGAGCCGCACTGTCGGAGGGTCAGTACAGAGGGGGACCGCACTGTCGGAGGGTGAGTGCTGAGGGAGAGCTGCACTGTCGGAGGGTCAGTGCTGAGGGAGAGCCGCACTGTCGGAGGGTCAGTACTGAGGGAGTGCCGCACTGTCGGAGGGTAAGTACTGAGGGAGAGCCGCACTGTCGGAGGGTCAGTGCTGAGGGAGAGCCGCACTGTCGGAGGGTGAGTGCTGAGGGAGACCCGCATTGTCCGAGGGTCATTACTGAGGGAGAGCCGGACTGTCGGAGGGGCAGTGCTGAGGGAGAGCCGCAATGTCGGATGGTCACTGCTGAGGGAGAGCCGCACTGTCGGAGGGCCAGTGCTGAGGGAGATCCGCAATGTCGGAGGGTCAGTACAGAGGGGGACTGCACTGTCGGAGTGTCAGTGCTGAGGGAGAGCCGCACTGTCGGAGGGTCAGTGCTGAGGGAGAGCCGCACTGTCGGAGGGTCAGTGCTGTGGGAGAGCCGCACTGTCGGAGGGTCAGTGCTGAGGGAGAGCCGCACTGTCGGAGGGTCAGTGCTGAGGGAGAGCCGCACTGTCGGAGGGGCAGTGCTGAGGGAGAGCCGCAATGTCGGAGGGTCACTGCTGAGGGAGAGCCGCACTGTCGGAGGGTCAGTACAGAGGGGGACTGCACTGTCTGAGGGTCAGTGCTGAGGGAGAGCCGCACTGTCGGAGGGTCAGTACAGAGGGGGACCGCACTGTCGGAGGGTCAGTGCTGAGGGAGAGCTGCACTGTGGGAGGGTCAGTGCTAAGGGAGAGCCGCATTGTCGGAGGGTCAGTGCTGAGGGAGTGCCGCATTGTCGGAGGGTCAGTGCTGAGGGAGAGCAGCACTGTCGGACGGTCAGTACTGAGGGAGAGCCGCACTGTCGGAGGGTGAGTGCTGAGGGAGAGCCGCACTGTCGGAGGGTCAGTACTGAGTGAGAGCCTCACTGTCGGAGGGTCAGTACAGGGGGGAGCCGCACTGTCGGAGGGTCAGTGCTGAGGGAGAGCCGTACTGTCGGTGGGTCAGTACTGAGGGAGAGCTGCACTGTCGGAGGGTCAGTGCTGAGGGAGAGCCGCACTGTCGGAGGGTCAGTACACAGGGGGACCGCACTGTCGGAGGGTCAGTACTGAGGGAGAGCCGCACTGTCGGAGGGTGAGTGCTGAGGGAGAGCTGCACTGTCGGAGGGTCAGTGCTGAGGGAGAGCCGCACTGTCGGAGGGTCAGTACTGAGGGAGTGCCGCACTGTCGGAGGGTCAGTACTGAGGGAGAGCCGCACTGTCGGAGGGTCAGTGCTGAGGGAGAGCCGCACTGTCGGAGGGTCAGTGCTGAGGGAGAGCCGCTCTGTCGGAGGTTCAGTGCTGAGGGAGAGCCGCACTGTCGGAGGGTGAGTGCTGAGGGAGAGCCGCACTGTCGGAGGGTCAGTGCTGAGGGAGATCCGCACTGTCGGAGGGTCAGTGCTGCGGGAGAGCCGCACTGTCGGAGGGTCATTACTGAGGGAGAGCCGCACTGTCGGAGGGGCAGTGCTGAGGGAGAGCCGCAATGTCGGAGGGTCACTGCTGAGGGAGAGCCGCACTGTCGGAGGGTCAGTGCTGAGGGAGATCCGCAATGTCGGAGGGTCAGTACAGAGGGGGACTGCACTGTCGGAGTGTCAGTGCTGAGGGAGAGCCGCACTGTCGGAGGGTCAGTACAGAGGGGGACCGCACTGTCGGAGGGTCAGTGTTGAGAGAGAGCCGCATTGTCGGAGGGTCAGTGCTGAGGGAGAGCCGCACTGTCGGAGGGTCGTTGCTGAGGGAGAGCCGCACTGTCGGAGGGTCAGTGCTGTGGGAGAGCCGCACTGTCGGAGGGTCAGTGCTGAGGGAGAGCCGCACTGTCGGAGGGTCAGTGCTGTGGGAGAGCCGCACTGTCGGAGGGTCAGTGCTGAGGGAGAGCCGCACTGTCGGAGGGTCAGTGCTGAGGGAGGAGCCGCACTGTCGGAGGGTCAGTGCTGAGGGAGAGCCGCACTTTCGGAGGGTCAGTGCTGCTGGAGAGCCGCACTGTTGGAGGGTCCGTGCTGAGGTAGAGCCGCACTGTCGGAGGGTCAGTGCTGCGGGAGAGCCGCACTGTCGGAAGGTCATTACTGAGGGAGAGCCGCACTGTCGGAGGGGCAGTGCTGAGGGAGAGCCGCAATGTCGGAGGGTCACTGCTGAGGGAGAGCCGCACTGTCGGAGGGTCAGTGCTGAGGGAGAGCAGCACTGTCGGACGGTCAGTACTGAGGGAGAGCCGCACTGTCGGTGGGTCAGTGCTGAGGGAGAGCCGCACTGTCGGAGGGTCAGTGCTGAGGGAGAGCCTCACTCTCGGAGGGTCAGTGCTGAGGGAGAGCCGCACTGTCGGAGGGTCAGTGCTGAGGGAGAGCCGCACTCTCGGAGGGTCAGTGCTGAGGGAGAGCTGCACTGTGGGAGGGTCAGTGCTGAGGTAGGGGAATCAGCGGAGTGTCCGATTCTGAAACAGCCACCTCCGCAGGGGATCAGGCGACTGGAAGGTTGGTCAAAGGGCGAGTATCCGATAGAGTGCAGCAGGGGTCACAGAGGAGCAATGGGTTGGTGGGGGGGGTGCAGGGGTCAGGAGGTGTCTGTTCGAGCTCCAGCATTGACGGATGGGCAGAGCGGCCTCAACCTATGGTGCCTTTTGTTGAAATTCCTGATTTGAAATGTTGGCTCTCGTTCAAGTCCAGCTTTGGATGACGGCGAAGGCACATCTGCTTCCTGTTAGGGACAGGAACCTCACCAGGGGAAGGTTTCGTTTAACCCTTGCCTCCCCACATTCCCTAGCTCTAGGAGAGGGGTTGGGGGGGTTGTGGGGCAGCCGCACTGGGTGTTGGTGGTGGGGGGTGTGAACTGCAACCTCCCGCGTCCCGCTGACACCGTCGTAACCTTCCCTCGAGGATACATCGGACGAGAATTCGGACCTCCCCCCCCCACCCTCCCAGCGCAGCGTGTGGGAGAGGTCAGGGGACAGTTGACCCAACATTAGTTCAGGGAGAGTTTTTAAGGGGGAGATTTGGAGGAGGAGGAGGGAGAGAGAGAGAGAGAAACGGAGGGAGAGGTTTGGTGTGGGAATTCCAAGTGTGGAAGCGGATGGTTATGACCGCGCAATCTGTGGCCCATCCCCCCCCACCGAAACTCCCAACGCCCAGGAATTCGAGCTTCTCCAAAGAAACCCACCCACGCTGCCCCCATGTTGCATCGCGTTCCATCCGTTTATCTCCCGCTCTGCTCGGTGAGGTGTGCTGCCTCCCGGTCCAGCGGCACCTCGATTTCAAAATTCTCATCCCCCCTTTTCGAGTCCCTCCTTGGCCCCCTCAGTCCCCTCCCTATCTCTGTAACCTCCTCCAGCCCCCCCTACACCCCTCCCTATCTCTGTAACCTCCTCCAGCCCCTAAACCCCTCCCTATCTCTGTAACCTCCTCCAGCCCCTACACCCCTCCCTATCTCTGTAACCTCCTCCAGTCCCTACACCCCTCCCTCTCTCTGTAACTTCCTGCAGACCCTACACCTCTCCCTATCTCTGTAATCTCCTCCAGGCCCTACACCCCTCTTTATCTCTGTAACCTCCTCCAGCCCCTACACCCCTCCCTATCTCTGTAACCTCCTCTAGCCCCTACACCCCTCCCTATCTCTGTAACCTCCTCCAGCCCCTACAACCCTCCCTATCTCTATAACCTCCTCCAGCCCCTACACCCCTCCCTATCTCTGTAACCTCCCTCCAGCCTCTACACCCCTCCCTATCTCTGTAACCTCCACCAGCCCCTACACCCCTCCCTATCTCTGTAACCTCCTCCAGCCCCCTACACCCCTCCCTATCTCTGTTATCTCCTCCAGCCCCTACACCCCTCCCTATCTCTGTAACCTCCTCCAGTATCTACACCCCTTCCTATCTCTGTAACCTCCTCCAGTATCTACACCCCTCCCTATCTCTGTAACCTCCTCCAGCCTCCTACACCCCTCCCTATCTCTGTAACCTCCTCCAACCCCCTACACCCCTCCCTATCTCTGTAACCTCCCTCCAGCCCCCCCCACGACCCTCCAAGCTCCCTGCTCTCCTCCCATTCCGGCCTCTCGAGCCTCCCCCCAGTTCCCCATCACTCCGCCATTGGCGGCTGGGCCTTCAGCTGCCCTGGTTGGTGGGTGGGTGGGCGATGGGGAGTAGGAGGAGGAGGAGGGGTGCCTGAGTTTCGAGTTCCCTACCACGAGGGAGCTGGTCTGAGTGCCGAGGGCTCGCGTGCCCTCGAATGCCTCGAGGCTCCATCCGGCAAGTTCGAGACTGACCGTCTGAATTGCACGGTTTCCTCTTTCAGTTCAGGCCCTTCGGCCCATCGTATGTGTGTGTGTGTGTGTGTGTGTGTGTGTGTGCGCTGGCCATCAGGGTTCTCCAGCCTCTCCTCCTCATCCCGTTTATCCGGACCCTGGCCCCTCCCTCCCTCCCCCACCCCCATCCCTCCGGCCCAGCGCCTCCCTCCTGGCTCACCCTCGGCACCGTGAGACACCGCCTTTTCATCTGACGGCAGTGGGATCTTGCTGTGCGCGCGGGTCTTCCTCCCCCCGGCGTCGAGCGGGTTCGCACGAGGGGTCAGAGGTGGGCTCGGCCGGAGAGCGGGAGGGGGAACGGCGGCCGGAAGTTCCTCCCCGGGGAGCGACAGCCACCAGAACGTGCATTTACATAGGGCCTGTAACGTCCCTCAAACTTCCCAGCTCTCTCTCTCTGTGTCTCTCTCTCTCTCTTTGTGTCTCCCTCTCTCTCTCTTTGTGTCTCTCTCTCTCTCTCTCCCCTGCTCCCTCTTTCCACCCTGCTCCCACACTCTCTCTCTCTCTCTCTCCCCCGGCTCCTACACTCTGTCTCTCTCTCTCTCTCTCTCCCCCGGCTCCCACACTCTGTCTCTCCACCTGCTCCATCTCTTTCTCTCTCTCCCTCTCTCCATCTCTCTCTTTCTCTCTCTCTCTCTCTCCATCTCTCTCTCTCCCCATCTCTCTCTCATTCCCACTCTCCCCTACTCTTTCTCTCCCCCCACTCTCTCCTGCTCTCTCTCCCCCCCACTCTCCCTGCTCTCTCTCCCCCCCACTCTCCCTGCTCTCTCTCCCCCCACTCTCCCCTTCTCTCTCTCCCTCACTCTCCCCCACTCTCCCCTGCTCCCTCTCTCTCCCCCACTCCCCCCTGCTCTCTCTCTCCCGCTCTCCCCTGCTCTCTCTCTCTCCCCTGCTCTCTCTCCCCCACTCTCCCTGATCTCTCTCTCTCCCACTCTCCCCTGCTCTCTCTCCCCTACTCTCCCCTGCTCTCTCTCCCCCACTCTCCCCTGCTCTCTCATTCTCTCCCCCACTCTCCCCTGCTCTCTCTCTCTCTCTCCCCCACTCTCCCCTGCTCTCTCTATCTCTCTCCCTTACTCTCCCCTGCTCTCTCTCCTTCTCCCCCACTCTCCCCTGCTCTCTCTCCCCCACTCTCCCCTGATCTCTCTCTCTCTCCCCCACTCTCCCCTGCTCTCTCTCTCTCTCCCCTACTCTTCCTCTCTCTGCCCCACTCTCTCCTGCTCTCACTCTCTCTCTCCCACTCTCCCCTGCTCTCTCTCCCCCACTCTCCCCTGCTCTCTCTCTCTCTCTCCCCCACTCTCCCCTGCTCTCTCTCTCTCTCTCCCCTACTCTCCCCTGCTCTCCCTCTCTCTGCCCCACTCTCCCCTGCTCTCTCTCTCTCTCCTAATCTCCGCTGCTCTCCCTCTCTCTGCCCCACTCTCCCCTGCTCTCTCTCTCTCCTAATCTCCCCTGCTCTCCCTCTCTCTGCCCCACTCTCTCCTTCTCTCACTCTCTCTCCCCCACTCTCCCCTGCTCTCCCTCTCTCTGCCCCACTCTCCCCTGCTCTCTCTCTCTCTCCTAATCTCCGCTGCTCTCCCTCTCTCTGCCCCACTCTCTCCTTCTCTCACTCTCTCTCCCCCCACTCTCCCCTGCTCTCCCTCTCTCTCCCCTACTCTCCCCTGCTCTCTCTCTCTCTCCCTTCCCCCTTCCCGGCTCACCACCACCCCCCCCCCACACCCCCACTGCTCCCTCCAGAGGGGACTCCACCCCCTCCCCTGCCTCCCTCCCCTCCCACGCCGGCGCTCCGAGAGGGGGAGGGGTGCAGCCCGGCCAGCGAGACTCCCGCCAAATATGCCCCGGCCGCAATTTCCCAGACCCGCGTAGGGAATCTCGCCCGGCACTATCCTGGTCTCCCAGTGCACCCTCCCATCCCCACCACCCGCACCCCCCCCCCCACAACGTCCCCGAATCCCCGAATCCCCCTCTCTCCCCCAGACCCGGGTAACCTACAGCCCCCTAAGCCAATTGGCCGGATGAGTCATAGGGATGAGGGTGGGGGGGGTAGGGGTGGATAATGTGGGTCAGGGGTGGGTTTCAGGGTGGGGGGGGGTCGAAGGGGAGGGGTGGGGGGGGGGGCGGGTTATTAAGGCTTGGGAAAGACCAGAAGACGTAGGAGCAGAAATGAGGCCTTTCGGCCCATCGAGTCTGCTCCCCCATTCAATCATGGCTGATAAGTCTCTCAACCCCCATTCTCCCGCCTTCTCCCCGTCATCTTTGACCCCCCCTCACCAATCGAGAACCTATCTATCTCGCTCTTAAATACACTCAATGACCCGACCTCCACCGCCTTCAGTGGCCATGAATTCCATCGATTCACCTCTCTCTGGCTAAAGAAGTTTCTCCTCATCTCTGTTCTAAAAGGTCTTCCCTTTACTCTGAGGCTGTGCCCCTCGGGTCCTAGTCTCTCCTACTCATGGAAACATCTTCCCCCACGTCCCACTCTATCCAGGCCTTTCAGTGTTCTGTAAGTTTCAATCAGATCCCCCCTCCTCATCCTTCTAAACTCCGCCGAGTATAGACCCAGAGTCCTCGAACATACACAAACCTCCAAGGTCCCCCTGAGAGATATCCCCACCCAAACCCCTCAAAGGGCTCAGAGTTCAAGGAGGGTGGGACTGACTGGAATGTGGAAAGGCTGTGAGGAAACGAGATGCTTTCGAGTTAAGTCATGAGAAAGGCATGCAGAGTGCGCTGGTCTCCCTCTCTCTATCTCTCTCTCTCTCCTTCCCTCTCGTGGCCAGACTCACACACACACACACACACACACACACACTCTCTCTCTCTCTCTCTCTCTCTATCACCGTCCCTATATCGGAGGGTCAGTGCTGAGGGAGAGCCGCACTGTCGGAGGGTCAGTGCTGAGGGAGAGCCGCACTGTCGGAGGGTCAGTACTGAGGGAGAGCCGCACTGTCGGAGGGTCAGTGCTGAGGGAGTGCCGCACTGTCGGAGGGTCAGTGCTGAGGGAGAGCCGCACTGTCGGAGGGTCAGTGCTGAGGGAGAGCCGCACTGTCGGAGGGTCAGTGCTGAGGGAGAGCCGCACTGTCAGAGGGTCAGTGCCGAGAGAGTCCCCCACCCACCCTCCCGCTGCCCCATCCCCCCACCACAAACAGCCCGAGGCCCATCCTGAGGTCAGAGGGCCGTCCACTCACCTGTCCTCAGTTCCAGCCGCACCGTGTCGCTCTGGGGGTCATAGGGTCGGTTAAACCGCAGCCTGATCTCGAAGGGCTGACCCCGCCTCACCACCAGCTCCGTGCACTCGAACTCGGCCGTGTGGTGCCTCTGCTGGTTGACCTCCTGGCTGCCCTTCAGGAGGTCGAGGTTCGTGACCTCCAGCCGGTCGTCTGCAAAGCGGAAGGTTCATCGGTGACAAAGTGAAACCTCGGCTCATCTCCCAGACTAACTCAGGTCCAGCTGCCTGGGCACCTCCCTCTCTGTCTGTCTGTCCGTCTAGCCTCGCACTCCCTCCTCTCTCTCCCCCACTCTCGCTCTCTCTCCCCCACTCACTCTCTCCCTCCCCCACTCACTCTCTCCCTCCCCCACTCACTCTCTCCCTCCGGCCTCTCTCTCCCTCACTCTCGCTCTCGCTCTATCTCCCCCACTCACTCTCTCCCTCCCCCACTCACTCTCTCCCTCCCCCACTCACTCTCTCCCTCCCCCACTCACTCTCTCCCTCCCCCACTCACTCTCTCCCTCCCCCACTCACTCTCTCCCTCCCCCACTCACTCTCTCCCTCCCCCACTCACTCTCTCCCTCCAGCCTCTCTCTCCCCCATTCTCGCTCTCTCTCCCCCACTCACTCTCTCCCCCACTCTCACTCTCTCTTCCCCACTCACTCTCTCCCCCACTCTCACTCTCTCTCCCCCACTCAATCTCTCCCTCCAGCCTCTCTCTCCCCCACTCTCGCTCTCCCCCCACTCTCACTCTCTCTCCCCCACTCAATCTCTCCCTCCAGCCTCTCTCTCCCCCACTCTCGCTCTCCCCCACTCTCGCTCTCTCTCCCCCACTCACTCTCTCCCCCACTCTCGCTCTCTCTCCCCCACTCACTCTCTCCCCCACTCTCGCTCTCTCTCCCCCACTCACTCTCTCCCCCACTCTCACTCTCTCTCCCCCACTCAATCTCTCCCTCCAGCCTCTCTCTCCCCCCCACTCTCACTCTCTATCCCCCCCTCCCTCACACTCTTTCCTCCCTCTCTCTCTCTCCCTCCCCCCCTCTCTCTCTCTCCCTCCCTCCTCTCTCTCTCTCCCCTCCCCCTCTCTCTCTCTCTCCCCTCCCCCCACTCTCTCTCTCTCCCTCCCTCCTCTCTCTCTCTCCCCTCCTCCACACTCTCTCTCTCCCCTCCCCCCACTCTCTCCCCTCCCCCTCTCTCTCTCTCCACTCCCCCCACTCTCTCTCTCCCCTCCCCCCACTCTCTCCCCTCCCCTCCCTCTCTCTCTCTCCCTCCCCCTCTCTCTCTCCCCCTCCCTCTCTCGCTCTCCCCTCCCCTCTCTCTCTCATTCCCCCCTTTCTCTCTCTCTATTCCCCTCCTTCTCTCTCTCTCTATCGCCTGCTGTCTCTCTCTCTGCCTATCCCCCGTCTCTCCCTCTCTCTATCCTCCCTCTCTCTCCCCTGCCTTATTCTCTCTCCCTCTCCCTTCCTCTCTCCCTCTCCCCCCTGCCCCTGGGTCAAACTACCGGTTGCGTGAGTGACACTGAACATCCCACTGAGAGCTGCCCTGAGAGAGTCACTGTCTTTCAGAACAGGTGTTAAACTGAAGTCCCAGTCTCCAACTCAGAGTCAGAGAGAGTGAGACAGGGAGATAGAGAGAGAAACACACACAGAGAGAGAGAGAGAGAGAGAAACACACACACACAGAGAGAGAGAGAGAGAGATAGACAGAGAGAGAGAGAGGGAGACAGAAAGACAGAGAGAGAAACACAGAGAG
>NC_054493.1:3599263-3609263 GCF_017639515.1 Carcharodon carcharias | reverse complement strand
TGAGTGCCTCCTGCTCTCTCTCTCTGTCTCTCTCTCTATATATATACATATACACACACATATATATATATATATATATATATAGAGGCAGCCCCTGTGACCACTTGCATGCCTCTCCTTAAAGGGACAGCCCTTTTCTCCACCACCACCACCTCCCCTCCCACCCCTCGCTGTCCCTGCTCCAGGAGAGCTAGCACTCCCTGTGGGAGGGTCGACAGGGCATTGGTGGAGGGGCCGCTGTTCTCATTTGGGAGGGTCCGGAGTGACGTGTGCTCCAGGCATGTGGGTCAAGCACGTTTCTCGGTGACTCACCACTGCTTTGTCAGGGGAACGAGCAGACTGATACTCCAGTGACCCCTCCCTCCCTCCCTCTCTCTCTCTCTCTCTCTCTCTCTCTCCACTGGAGAATCTCACCCACTGACAGCTCCAGTGGGGTCTCACAGACCCCCCACCCCCACACCCCCGCACCACCCCACCCCCCCCCCAACCCCACCCCACCCCCCCACCCCCCACACCCTCCTGTTCGCTGTCACTCCAGTAAAGTTGCGCTTTGCCTGGGGACCGGTGTCCGAGGTTGAGGGGTGGGGGGGGGGCGGCGGTGGGGGTGTTGGTTTGGAATCGAGGACCAGAATCTAAAGACAGAGAAGGGAGGGGGGGGGGGGTGGTGGTGGTGGAATAAGACAAGTGATGGGCAGAGGGATCAAGAATGAAACAGGGTCTCTCGGTGAAAAATAGTGGGGGATGGAGGGGGGGGTGGGGGTGGTGGCAAGTGATGTTAAAAAGACCAGCCTTAAAGCTTTGGGCCTCAATGCAAGGAGCATTGGCGATAAAGTGGGTGGATTAACCGCGCAGATAGACGTAAACGGGTACGATACAGTTAGGATTATGGAGACGTGATTGCAGGGTGACTGGGAATGGGAACTGATATCGTCCCCTCCCTGTTATAATCGATCCCTGGATCAATATTGCGACCACCACACCCCCCCCCCCCCCCCCCCCACCACAGCTTCCCCTTCCATCCCCCTCTCTACCTCGGCCTGAATTACCCTAGCGCTAGGAACGCCGAGCTGCCAATCCCGCCCTTGTTTCAACCACGTCTCGATCCCCTCTCCCCACCACCACAGTTACGATGTCGGACTCCCGCCCGCCTTCCTGTGCCCCCCACCCCCGGCTCGTCGGACCCCCTCCGCAAGGTCCCCGGCGTTAAAACGTGTCCCTGGTGCCCCCCCCACCCCCCCCCCCCAAAGGGGCAGACCACCCCCACCCCGAGCCGCTGGACCGCCCACACTGCCCCATGGGCCTGGGCTAAGGGGTTGGCTCCCACCAGAGAAAGCGTCACAGCTCAAGCCGACGGACGCTTTGCAGGGGGCGAGGCTCTCTCGAGGGGATCCCCTCGCTAACCCGCCGGGTCCCCTTCCTCTTCGGTCCAGTGGTCACCCAGTCCCTCTCGGCCTGCACTTCCTTCGGACCACGTCCTGAGATGTGCTGTCCCCGGCCTCGCGAATACACCACAGTGTCCCCCCCCCCACCCCCCACACCCTCCAGCTCCAAAACACAGAGCCCGAGTCGCTCCTATCAGATTTCCCACGTAGCGCAGGATGAGCTCACTACGGCATTGAGCACCCCAGGCATATCTTAACTGAATAGGATATGGACCCTCACTTTTATTTTACCCTTACTCCTACTTGAGTATAGACCAGATGCTAGGTCCTCTGGATAGACCTGATCCTCTAGGTGCTGCTGATTGCCTGTCCCAGATCCCTCCTCTCTAACTCTCGAGTTGCTGCTGACTGTCTGTACCAGCGTTGTCCTCTCACACTCTCCTCTATGTGCTGACTGCCTGTCCCAGCATCCTCGTCTCTCACTCTCCTCTAGGTGCTGCTGACTGCCTGTACCAGATCCCTCCTCTCGCACTCTCCTCTAGGTGCTGCTGACTGCCTGTACCAGATCCCTCCTCTCGCACTCTCCTCTAGGTGCTGCTGACTGCCTGTACCAGATCCCTCCTCTCACACTCTCCTCTATGTGCTGACTGCCTGTCCCAGCATCCTCGTCTCTCACTCTCCTCTAGGTGCTGCTGACTGCCTGTACCAGATCCCTCCTCTCGCACTCTCCTCTAGGTGCTGCTGACTGCCTGTACCAGATCCCTCCTCTCGCACTCTCCTCTAGGTGCTGCTGACTGCCTGTACCAGATCCCTCCTCTCGCACTCTCCTCTAGGTGCTGCTGACTGCCTGTCCTGGGGCCCTCCTCTCTAACTCTTCTGTGAGTGTGTGGGTGTGTGTGTGTGTGTGACACCCAGAACTGGACACAACACTCCAGCTGCCTTACATACATTCAGCTTAACCTCCCTGCTCTTATACTCCATGCCCCTATTAATAAAGCCCAGGATACTATATGCTTTTATTGACCGCTCTCTCCACCTGTCCTGCCCCCTTCAATGATCCATGCTCATGTACACCCAGGTCCCTCTGCTCCTGCAGCACCCCCCCCCCTTATTTTCTACTGTCTGTTCATGTCCTCTTGAAGTTCTACACCCAGGTATGGTCCAGAGGGACTGGAGCACGTGTGGAAACACTGGAAGGGGCTGTTGGGCTACAGTTAAAGAGAGACTGGGCGCGTGGGAGCGGTGCTCACTTCTCCATCGTGGGCAAGAGCCTGGTCATCAGGAGAGAGGGACTCTTGCTGCTGCTGGACCTGGCCTATGTCTGGCCTGGTACCCACTCCTGAGCTGTAGTGATCACCTGAGCCATCTTCTCCCTTTTACCTGTCTGACATAAATGGAATCAGGAATCTATCTCGCTCGGCCTTAAAAATATTCACAGACTCTGCTCCCACCTCCTTGTGAGGGAGAGAGTTCCAAACACTCACCCCCCTCAGAGAGAAATAAATTCCCCTCGTCTCTGTCCTAAATGGATGACCCCTTATCTTTAAATAGTGACCCCCCCACCTCGTTCTAGATTCTCCCACAAGAGGAAACATACTCTCCATGTCCCACCCTGTCTGAGACCCCCTCAGGAGCTTAAAGGTTTCAATCGAGTCGCCTCTCACTCTCCTAAACTCCAGCGGATACAAGCCTAACCTGTCCGACCTTTCTTCATCAGACAACCCGCCCATTCCCGGTGTTAGTCTGGTAAACCTTCTCTGAACTGCTTCCCACACATTGACATCCTTCCTTAAATAAGGAGACCAACTCTGTACACAACACTCCAGATGTGGTCTCACCACTGCCCTGTACAACTGAAGCATAACCTCCCTACGTTTATATTCAACTCCCCCTCACAATAAATGATAACTTTCTATTAGCTTTCCTAATGACCTCCTGTATCTCCACACTGGGTTTCTGTGATTCATGCACTAGGACACCCAGATCCCTCTGCGTCTCAGAGCTCTACAATCTCTCACCATTTAGATATTACACTTCATTCCAACCTTCTGTGATTCATGCACTAGGACACCCAGATCCCTCTGCGTCTCAGAGCTCTGCAATCTCTCACCATTTAGATAATACACTTCATACTAACCTTCTGTGATTCATGCACTAGGACACCCAGATCCCTCTGCATCTCAGAGACCTGTGATCTCTCACCGCTTAGATAATAGGCCTTTTTATTCTTCCTGCTAAAATGGACAATTTCACATTTGCCCACATTATACCCCATTCGCCAGATCTTTGCACACTCACTTAACCCATCTATGTCCCTTTGTAGCCTCCTCTTCACAATTGACTTTGCTCTCTCTCTCTCTCTCTCTCTCTCTGTGTCATCAGCGAATTTAATCACCATTCCTACGGTCCCTTTATCCAAGTCATTCATTGTAAATGTCATGAGTCTTGCAATTGTTTCGGAACATAACCTATGGAAGGAAGTTGAGTTTTATTGCCGTTCATGTCATATTCAATTTGAAACACATCGCAATGTACTTTTGCAAACACGATACATGAAGTAGCTTCGGAAAAGACACGGGTAAGGGCGAGGCTGAGTAGACTTTATTTATCCTCTTGCTGGTGCCACGAGAACTTCATGGGGTCCGGAGTCCATGTCGAGGATGCCTCCCCCAAGGGCAACTCCCTCCCGACTCCCTACCACTGGTGCCACCACCTCTGCTAGGTCTGGTCCTGCCCGGTGGGACAGGACATACCCAGGGATGGTGATGGTGATCTCTGGGACACTGGTCAGAAGGGTATGAGTCCGTGAGGATGACTATGCCTGGCTGTTGTTCAGCTAGCCTGTGGGACAACTCTCCAAATTTTGGCACTAGCCCCCCACCCTCCCCCTCTCCCAGTTGTTAGTAAAGGAGATTATTTTTTTTATTGGTTTATGGGACATGGGTTTCACTTGCTAGGCCAGCATTTATTGCCCATCTCTAATTGGCCCCCTTGCTCAGGGGGACTTTTAAGAGTCAACCACACATGGCTGCGTGGTTCTGGAGTCACGTGTGGGCCAGACCGGGTAAGACTGGCAGGTTTCCCTCCTCAAAGGGGGATTAGCGCACGTGATGGGGTTTTTGTCACAAGAGTCTCCTCTTTATTCAAAAAAAAGGAGAACAAAGTTAAAAGGTTTATTAAATTAGGAGTATTGACTATATTATGCTGGACAGTAAAAAAGTTGGTGAGATCTCAACACACAAACTAAAAACTGCTTTTCCAGTCTCTCTGATAAATAGAAGATATGTCAAATATTTTTACCTGGCACTTAATTGTGACGCTTTGCAAGCAAACCAATAAAAGGGGAAAACAACAATTTATACTTGATATGAAGAGAGGAATTGCTGTTTTCCACTTAGATTGGTATTTCTTGCGGAGTGTCCTGTTGAGTCCCACACAAGAAACTTCGACATGTCTCTTTTTCAACAATTACTCAAGTTCCATGGTATCAAACTGCTATTTCTCTCTCTCTCCCTGGGTTTCTCTCTCATCCCCTGTCACCTGGCAACAGCACAGTTCTCTCCTACTCGTGTGTGTTTCACTTCCCCAAGCGACTGATCTCTCGGTGACCCGTCTCTTCACTTTAAAGTGTCATAAAACCTCATTAAAAGTGAGTATTTTTTTTTATATACAAACAGGATCTGGAGACTGTGCAGCTCCACCTAAAACAAAAATGACTCGAAAATGAAACTAAAACTAGATTTCACCCTTAACACACACAATTTAAAAAGTATAAATTAAACATAAAACTATATCCAGTTCCTAACAAGGTCAGTGTCTGGCGCTCAGTCCGGGTTCACTCCTTTTTGAATTTCCTGTCGCACTTGAGGTAGAAGCGAATGGCTCGCTCGGGCATTTCAGGAGGCAGTCAAGAGTCAACCACATCGCTTTGGCTCTGGGGTCAAATGTAGGCCAAGGCCGGGTAAGGACAGCTTGACTTCCCTCCCTCAAGGGGCATTAGTGAACCAGATGGGGTTTTTACACCAGTTCCAGGAGTTACAATGACATCATGACTGAGATGAGATTTTAATGCCAGATCCATGAATGAACAAAGTGTTGCAAAGCGAAAAACTGCAGGAGTCCATTTGTGCACAGCAAGATCCCAGGAATGGCAACAGGAGAGCGAGTTGTTCCTTCTCGTTCAAACAATGTTGACTGAGGGATGAAGACTGGACCCAGCGGAGCAGAAGACACCAGTCCCCCTGTGCTCCCTCCCCATGAGTGACCATATGATTTTAAATGTTCTCTGAGAGGGAATGTCTCGCCCTGAAAGACGGCACCTCTGACACTGTGGCTCTCCCTCGGCACTGACCCTCCGACAGTGCGGCTCTCCCTCAGCGCTGACCCTAGGACAGAGCGGCGCACCCTCAGCACTGACCCTCCCACAGTGCAGCTCTCCCTCCGAACTGACCCTCCCACAGTGCGGCTCTCCCTCCGAACTGACCCTCCCACAGTGCGGCTCTCCCTCCGAACTGACCCTCCCATAGTGCGGCTCTCCCACAGCACTGACCCTCCCACAGTGCGGCTCTCCCTCCGAACTGACCCACCGACAGTGCGGCTCTCCCTCAGCACTGACCCTCCAAAAGTGCGGCTCTCCCTCAGCACTGACCCTCCGACAGTGCAGCTCTCCCTCCGAACTGACCCTCCCACAGTGCGGCTCTCCCTCAGCACTGACCATCCCACAGTGCGGCTCTCCCTCAGTACTGACCCTCTGACAGTGAGGCTCTCCCTCAGCACTGACCCTCCGACAGTGCGACTCTCCCTCAGCACTGACCCTCCGACAGTGCGACTCTCCCTCAGCACTGACCCTCCGACAGTGCGGCTCTCCCTCAGCACTGAGCCTCCGACAGTGCGGCACACTCTCAGCACTGACCCTCCGACAGTGCGGCTCTCCCTCAGTACTGACCCTCCGACAGTGCGGCTCTCCCTCAGCACTGACCCTCCGACAGTGCGGCTCTCCCTCAGCACTGACCCTCCGACTGTGCGGCTCTCCCTCAGCACTGACCCTCCGACAGTGCGACTCTCCCTCAGCACTGACCCTCCGACAGTGCGACTCTCCCTCAGCACTGACCCTCCGACAGTGCGACTCTCCCTCAGCACTGACCCTCCGACAGTGCGGCTCTCCCTCAGCACTGACCCTCCGACAGTGCGACTCTCTCTCAGCACTGACCCTCCGACAGTGAAGCTCTCCCTCAGCGCTGACCCTCCGACAGTGCGGCTCTCCCTCAGCACTGACACTCCGACACTGCAGCTCTCCCTCAGCACTGACCCTCTGACAGCGTGGATCTCCCTCACGGCGAGTGTTGACCCTGGGGTTACGGGGTTTGGAGCCTCGATGCTCTGATCTGGGTGAACCAGAAAGGGATGGTGCAGGTGAATCATGGGCTGTGGAAATAGCTGAGAATGAGAAATGCCCCAGGGTCCTGGGCAGATCCCACCAGCTCCTGCTGACTCCCATTGAATGGCTGATGCAACATGGGCGGATGTGAGAGGTGCGTGGGGTCATGGACAGATGCCAACCACACCCTTGGCAACCATAAAAAACAAAGAGCGGAGTTTATCTGACGCAGACGCTCAGTTAATTGGAAGTAGCTCCTCTCCCACAAAGACAGAGCTGGGCAGGTCAGGACAAGAGCCAGGAGCAGCACACACGGAGACTGGGACATAAGAGAATTTGCATGTAGGGAGAGGCAGGGATGGGAGAGGAGGGGCAGCACTGGGGGAGAGAGAGAGAGAGAGAGAGAGAGAGAGAGAGAGCAGGAGAAGAGAGAGAGAGAGACAGCGGTGGAAGAGAGATAGGGAGAGTGGGGGAAGAGAGAGAGGGAGAGCGGGGGAAGAGAGAGAGGGAGAGCGGGGGAAGAGAGAGAGGGAGAGCGGGGAAAGAGAGAGAAAGGGACAGGGGGAAGAGAGGGAGGGAGAGGGAGAAAGGCAAGAGAGAGAGGGAGAAAGGCAAGAGAGAGAGAGGGAGAGCGGGGGAAGAGAGAGCGGGGGAAGAGAGAGAGCGAGAGGGGCAAGAGAGAGAGCGAGAGGGGCAAGAGAGAGAGCGAGAGGGGCAAGAGAGAGAGCGAAAGGGGCAAGAGAGAGAGGGAAAGGGGCAAGAGAGAGAGGGAGAGGGGGAAGAGAGGGGGGGAGAGGGGGAAAAGAGAGAGCGAGAGGGGGAAGAGAGCGAGAGGGGGAAGAGAGAGAGCGAGAGGGGGAAGAGAGAGCGAGAGGGGGAAGAGAGAGCGAGAGGGGGAAGAGAGAGCGAGAGGGGGAAGAGAGAGCGAGAGGGGGAAGAGAGAGCGAGAGGGGGAAGAGAGAGCGAGAGGGGGAAGAGAGAGCGAGAGGGGGAAGAGAGAGCGAGGGGGGAAGAGAGAGCGAGAGGGGGAAGAGAGAGCGAGAGGGGGTAGAGAGAGAGCGAGAGGGGGTAGAGAGAGAGCGAGAGGGGGTAGAGAGAGAGCGAGAGGGGGTAGAGAGAAAGCAAGAGGGGGTAGAGAGAAAGCGAGAGGGGCAAGAGAGAGAGGGAGAGGGGGAAGGGAGAGAGGGATGGGGAAGGGAGAGAGAGGGAGAGGGGGGAAGAGAGAGAGAGGGAGAGGAAGAGCGAGAGAGAGAGAGGGAGAGGGGGGAAGAGAGAGAGGGAGAGGGGGAAGAGAGAGAGAGGGAGAGGGGGGAAGAGAGAGAGAGGGAGAGGAAGAGAGAGAGAGAGAGGAGAGGGGGAAGAGAGAGAGGGAGAGGGTGGAAAAGAGACAGGGAGAGGGGGGAAAAGAGAGAGCGAGAGGGGCAAGAGAGAGAGCGAGAGGGGCAAGAGAGAGAGCGAGAGGGGCAAGAGAGAGAGCGAGAGGGGCAAGAGAGAGAGCGAGAGGGGCAAGAGAGAGAGCGAGAGGGGCAAGAGAGAGAGTGAGAGGGGCAAGAGAGAGCGAGAGGGGCAAGAGAGAGAGTGAGAGGGGCAAGAGAGAGAGCGAGAGGGGCAAGAGAGAGAGCGAGAGGGGCAAGAGAGAGAGCAATAGGTGGAAGAGAGAGAGCGAGAGGGGCAAGAGAGAGATGGAGAGGGGGAAGAGAGGGGGAAGAGGTGGAAGAGAGAGAGCGAGAGGGGGAAGAGAGAGAGGGAGAGGGGGGAAGAGAGAGAGAGGGAGAGGGGGGAAGAGAGAGAGAGGGAGGGGGGAAGAGAGAGAGAGGGAGAGGAAGAGCGAGAGAGAGAGGGAGAGGGGGGAAGAGAGAGAGGGAGAGGGGGGAAGAGAGAGAGGGAGAGGGGGGAAGAGAGAGGAAGAGAGAGAGAGGGAGAGGGGGGAAGAGAGAGAGAGAGGGAGAGGGGGGAAAGAGAGAGAGGGAGAAAGGGGGAAGAGAGAGAGGGAGAGAGGGGAAAGAGAGAGAGAGGGAGAGGAAGAGAGAGAGAGAGAGGAGAGCGGGAAGAGAGAGAGGGAGAGGGGCAAGAGAGAGAGGGAGAGGGGCAAGAGAGAGAGGGAGAGGGGCAAGAGAGAGAGGGAGAGGGGCAAGAGAGAGAGCGAGAAGGGCAAGTGAGAGAGCGAGAAGGGCAAGTGAGAGAGCGAGAGGTGGAAGAGAGAGAGGGAGAGGGGGAAGAGAGAGAGGGAGAGGGGGAAGAGAGAGAGGGAGAGGGGGAAGAGAGAGAGGGAGAGGGGGAAGAGAGAGAGGGAGAGGGGAAGAGAGGGGGAAGACGGGGAATGAGAGAAAAAGAAGGGGAAGAGAGAAAGAGAGAGAGAGGGAGAGGGGGAAGAGAGAGAGGGAGATTGGGAAGAGAGAGAGGGAGAGGGGGAAGAGAGAGAGGGCGAGGGGGAAGAGAGAGGGGGAGATGAGGATGAGAGAGAGCGTGAGCGGGAAGAGAGAGAGCGAGAGGGGGAAGAGAGAGAGCGAGAGGGGAAGAGAGAGAGCGAGAGGGGAAGAGAGAGAGCGAGAGGGGGAAGAGAGAGAGCGAGAGGGGGAAGAGAGAGAGCGAGAGGGGGAAGAGAGAGAGCGAGAGGGGGAAGAAAGAGAGCGAGTGGGGGAAGAAAGAGAGCGAGGGGGGGAAGAAAGAGAGCGAGAGGGGGAAGAGAGAGAGCGAGGGGGGAAGAGAGAGAGCGAGAGGGGGAAGAGAGAGAGCGAGAGGGGGAAGAGAGAGAGCGAGAGGGGGAAGAAAGAGAGCGAGTGGGGGAAGAAAGAGAGCGAGAGGGGGAAGAAAGAGAGCGAGAAAGGGAAGAGAGAGAGCGAGAAGGGGAAGAGAGAGAGCGAGAAGGGGAAGAGAGAGAGCGAGAGGTGGAAGAGAGAGAGCGAGAGGGGGAAGAGAGGGGGAAGAGGGGGAATGAGAGAGGGTGAAGGGGAAGAGAAAGGGGGATAGGTGGAAGAGAGAGGGGGAGAAAGGGGGAAGAGAGAGAGGGAGAGGGGGAAGAGAGGGGGAATAGAGAGAGGGAGAGCGGGGCAAGAGAGAGAGAGGGACGGGGGAAGAGAGGGAGGGAGAGGGAGAAAGGCAAGAGAGAGAGGGAGAGCGGGGGAAGAGAGAGAGGGAGAGCGGGGCAAGAGAGAGAGAGGGACGGGGGAAGAGAGGGAGGGAGAGGGAGGGAGAGGGAGAAAGGCAAGAGAGAGAGGGAGAGCGGGGGAAGAGAGAGGGA